>NC_134813.1:45161118-45166118 GCF_046742065.1 Oratosquilla oratoria | reverse complement strand
ACACTATAATGATGCATATACATATGAGGTTGATAAAAATGGTAATAATATTTCGAAGACATTGTATATACGAGCAAAAATAAAGAATTTGAAAAGTTGTCGTTGGGGAGGGAGGCGACTTGAGAGGGAGAGGGAGAGGGAGAGGGAGAGGGAGAGGGAGAGGGAGAGGGAGAGGGAGAGGGAGAGCTGAATGGGGACAAATGAAAGGAAGAATTGGAGGATGTAGTGGAAACATTTGAACGTAGGCAAGCAAGAGAACTAGATGAGGTAAAGGGTATACAACGCTTGCAGATTCTGAAGGATACACCTCAGTGAATCGTCGAAAATTAGCCTCCAAGTTGTCGACATACAAAATTCGAATGTTTTTCTTTTGGTGAAGTCTTCTTATTTGCTCTTCGTGGTAATTCTGGTTTAACCTTGAATAGCTTATGTAACCATATCACCGCTCGTTGCGCATGCGTCGTTGTGTGACCTTTTGGTATATACCAGGCTTCATTCTCACGTAGACTCCAGATCAATCCCAAACGTTTACTGGAGACTTAAACTTGCTCTGGCTCTCCTAGCACACAGTGCAAAGGTGTTTTATTGATTTATTTATTTTTTGTAACGTTCCTGGCATAAACGATTTTCCGTAGGGACATGTATGCCCATGTAAGATTAAATAGCGATGAATTTACACCAAGATACGCTTGGCTATGACTCATGGGCTCAGGCAGCCTGGGTTAGTGGCGTTCATCTCGTTTAACCACTTCAGTGCGAGTCAAAATCTCGCACGCAGCATTGGATGCCATATGTAGGACGCAACACACTATTCGTATTATAGAATATAAAGTCACTGCTGTATTACTCGTTCTCTTTCACTATGAGTAATAATGAACACAGAAAACGTGATCAAACCGGTTCACAGAATCCAGGGGTAACCCATGTATAAAAAAAAAAAAAAAAAAAAAAAAAAATATATATATATATATATATATATATATACTGTATATATCTATATATATGTATATATATATACTGTATATACATATATATATATATACTATATATATATATATATATATATATATATATATATATATATAATTAAGACGCTACCACTGGCATCCTCGTATACCCGCTCACGTCTCATGACGGCTGTGTTGGCATCATCGTACTTAAGTGGCTAAAGTCCATCTTGATATTAATCCTATCCATATAATATTAAGTATTTTGTCAGCAATAATCAGCGCTTCCATTCTTGGGGATAATATTGCACCGAAGCCACGGAGACACCAAAGGAGATCTTTAAGGGGTGCAACAGAAAGGAGGAATCATGTAAGTTAAAAGAGTTCAGCATTCTGTTTTAAGTGGAGATTTGTCTCCAACCATGAAAGAACAATACGTGGCTCTGGTCCGTAGGAGTTTTCGTAAAGACTCTGAAATATTGGCTGCATAGAACTTAGGAGAGCAACACGCAGCATGGCGTCAGGGTGGTGTTATTATTTTTTTTCTTTTTATTACAGCAACTGTCAGACTGTTTCATGCACTTCTGTAGCACTCTCACAGTGGTACTCTCCTCCCAAAGGGAAAAGTGCGTAGGACGTTTTCGGATCCTAGTGATCTATGAAAGACTTCGAGATCCTGGTATTACAACTATAAGGATTACAGAGGACAGGGAACCTTTTGATCCATAACTAGGTCAGATGCGAAAAAATGATAACAATGATAAATAAATAAATAGAAATAAAAGTTATAACAATATAAATGATAATGAATAAAATACACAAATTAATAAATAGGTAAAGTTAAATGATAAACAAACAGGTAAATAGTAAACAATAATAAATTGACAGATAACTAATAATAAATGATAATCTGGTAAATGATAATGAACAATCAGACAAATAATTAGAAACAAATAAACAAATGATATATTTCTTATTTATTCATTATTCTCTATCTTCCTCATGAGGGGACGAGGAGGCGGGGTAGGTGAAGCGGTCCTGCTGTGAATGTACTGTGCCTTGCTGCATTGCTTCTGACCCAGGGCAGTGGGCAGGAGACAGGGATGACCCGTCATCCAAGAGGAGCTAAGATGAGAGGAGGGGGTGGTGGATGGGAGTGAAATGGGTGGGAGTGGTTGCCTTCCTTGACTGGCTACCCCTCCTATAACGTGGAAAAAGCCCTTAGTATACAAATAGATAGTTTTTTCACTTACTGTATTAGTATGTAAAAACACATACAAAAGAGTATATGAATACACACACCGTGCATACAGAACAAAATACATATCTCACAAATGCTCAAAATCAACAGATTTAGGTCAACCAACAGTGCCACAATAATAGTTAGGTTTTTTTTCATATGGGCGATGGGTTACAAAGGGTCGCGATCTCTGCAGACCTCCTTTACACCCATGGTCGGATCCTTAGGTGGATAAAATCATCTGGATATTGACACAGATCCATGAAACGTGTGACGGAGATGAGGAGGTTGATGAAGAATCTGGTAATTGAGTCAGTGTCCCTAAGGTCTCCTTAGCTTTTATCTACAGAGGATGATGATGATGATGATGATGATGATGATGATGATGATGATGATGATGATGATGATGATGATGATGATGATGATGATGATGATGATGATGATGATGATGATGATGATGATGATGATGATGATGATGATGATGATGATGATGATGATGATGATGATGATGATGATGATGATGATGATGATGAGGAGGAGGAGGAGGAGGAGGAGGAGGAGGACGACGACGACGACGACGACGATGATGATGATGATGATGATGATGATGATGATGATGATGATGATGATGATGATGATGATGATGATGATGATGATGATGATGATGATGATGATGATGTTGATGATGATGATGATGATGATGATGATGATGATGATGATGATGATGATGATGATGATGATGACGACGACGATGATGATGATGATGATGATGGTGATGATGATGATGCCGACAGGAGACCTTTTGGAGAGATTTCTTTCCCCAGCTTCAGGTTGGTCAAGGGCTCATGCGAAACAGAATAGAATAGCCTGGCGCCAGTAAAGAGTAAGTAGCCTCTCCCAGTATGGTACAAAAATTACGAGAAAAGTCGACGCCTCAACCTACGTACTTCGGCAATAGAAATGTCTCACCGAACAACAAAACTTCCGTTCTTTGAGCTCGGGTCGAAAGTTTCTCTTCATCATATCCAGAAAACGGCGCACATCGTTCTGAAAACGTGTTCCTCTTCGTTCTGGGCTCAATCGATGTGGTCGTTAGTTCGTGTCCAAAAGTCAATCAATGTTTTTGGTTCTTCTTCAGAGGATCTGCATGGTTATGGATTCTTGTTTCGAAATTGGGGGTTTAGGTTGGTTCTCCCTGCCCAGGAGCTTTGTTCGGAAGCTCTCTGTCACTCAATTTCAAAGGCTCTTTTCATTCCTTTCTGGTACCTGGTGTCTGCACCGGATATGTCACATCTTTCTGGGTTTTTGTCACACACGACTGGAACTCATTTTTTCCCCGTAATTTTCCCTCTCAAAAGGAGAGCTGATAACCAGTGACTGTATCACGTGACTAACGGGAAAAATAAAAAAAAGAGTACAAGAGGAAGACCACGCAGAAAAAATGTAGACGGGTTAAAGACATCTGTAGGAGAAGAAATAACAAATGTCATCTTAAGAAGAGCCATGTGCAGACGGAAATGGAGATCCATGGTGGCCCCGGTGAGGTGAGGTGAGGTTTCACAGAGAACAAATTCATTCACATAATGCAGGGCTATGCGGTAGTTAGGTTGCACAAAGCCACTCACACACCCTCATATAAAAAAAAGAAAGAAAGGAAAAAATCCACTTGTTCCTGGAAGCACAATCGCACGCGCTTACCCTAAGACACATCTCGTTAAGGCCACCTTGAAATATCCTATGGATGTTGTAGCAAAGTTATGTTGAAGCTGAAGCTATACCTCCCCACCATTCACATTCTCTGTATCCATGTATCTTACATTTAATCCATATCATAAGACTCGCAAACGTGGACTCTTGCAGTACTGGGTGTAGAAGGCCAGAAGAGAAAGGGAAACGCAGGTTGGAGTAGGAACACTATATTACTGACGTCTCGACTACAAGTCTTCTTCAGAGGGCTATGGGCTACCTAGGACAGACCACTCGCTCGCGCGGAATCGGTTTGTGTGGGAGGGGAAGAATGTGTATAAAAGTGGGCTATTGCCAATAAGCGCTTTTTCCATGGGCGGCTTGCGAATTACTAGGTAAGACCACCCGCTTGCGTGGGAGGTGAAGAATGTCTGTAAGAAAAATGAAAATATAGCAGTGTATAAAAGAGGGCTTTTGCCATCGGGCGGTTAGGGATATTTGGAGGTATGGGCATCAGACAACGTTCATTAACATTATATATACTCTCATTGTGGATCATCCCGCTGGGCGTCTTAGAACGGAGCACGATGATTGGTCCGTTCCTCCTTCCAGGACCAGGTTGGCAGTAGCCAATGATAGGTTGGCAAAGCCGTCTCTCTGGTTTCGTTACCTCTTCCAGTTTGATGTATACCGCTTCTACCAGTCTTCTAATTCTTTTTCCTAAGCCTGTTCAGGGAGGTCGTGCCTCTTCCCATTTGTCTAACCTTTTCCTCAAGGCCAGGAGAGTTGGACGTTGGTGTCTATATTATGTAATCATCGAAATCTTTCAATTAGGATGGAGGCATGCCCGTCCACCACGCCAAGAAGACATCACGGTCCTTGTGGTGCGCACATGAAATGTACAAGTTTTTGTACAATTGGACTTAAGTGAGGCGCTTTTGACCCTTCTAACATGTAATTCTATACAGGTACATGCTATCTTAATCTACCCACGAATTATATGTACCTGTAGACCTTCCTGTTTACGAATTAGCAATAGTAACCATCACCATCCATCTCTTCATTCAAACTTCATTGTTTATCAACCTTTCCCATCACCTGCACGATTGCACCTACCTTTGCCACGG
>NC_134813.1:45143618-45146118 GCF_046742065.1 Oratosquilla oratoria | reverse complement strand
ATATACACACACACACACACACACACACACACACACACACACACACACACACACACACACACACACACACACACACACACACACACACACACACACATATATATATATATAGTATATATATATATATATATAAATATACACACACACACACACACAGGCACATGAGGGTAGTACCAAAAGTAATGCCCCCTGTTTTTTTCTCGCAACTTAAAAAAAGAAAAAAAAAAAAAAATGAAGAGCTACGGAGACGGGAGTGGCACCGTTAAAACGAGCGGACATTTTTGCCTCAGAACTGATTTCTCCACGTCGGCATCCCCTCTTGTCGATGCACTTTCGCCAGCGATGAGCTAGGGCGCGTGCATGGCCGCCCGAAGCGCGGTTTGTCACTCACATCTTTGTCGCTACTCCTGATTCGACGAACACGCGCGCGTGCGCGCGCACACACACACTTACACACACATACACGTATATAGATATATACATACATATCTCTTAATTGGTCCTTGTGATGCACAGGTGTTTGCTCTATTTATTCGATTCTCCCACTTCCTCCCTACCCTACCCTCCTAATCACGTCCTTGTATGATCACTTTGAAACATACACTACATTTGATAAGCAGTATGAAATAATTGTATATATTATAAGGTATCTCATCATTAATGTAGTCACATCTCTCCCTTTATTTTGATTGATATTGGCTAGATAAAGATGTTCAAACTACGTGCATTAAACTACAGTATTGTTATTCGTCCGATCGTAACACCAGAGACAAACAATTACTGGTCCCTCGTTTTCTATTACGACCCAAGGCAAAGTTGACATTTCAACGTAGGTGGGCTGAACACTGCTCAGAAATCAAACGAGGAGGAGTTGGATGGTAATCATTTGCCTCGTAGTCGTCTTTGAAACTGTGTTGGTGCTCTCAATAGCAAGAATAACTCGACCTACGGGATATGAGTCTGTATATTTAGGAAAACCTTTCGATAATTAGGCTTTGGATAGTCTCGTGTCATACAGTCTATGGTTCTAATACCGTAGGCAGAAATATTTAATCAAACGGTCGATACGAGTTTATATTGGGGTGTGTTTGCACAAAAATCGTTTAAATTTCCTTGAGTGGTTCACTGTGTAATGTTGAAAAAATGTGTGAAGATAGTGCTTGGATACAATGATGGGCCCATTTGTGTATGCACGACAAGAACCAAAGGATTTTGCAAACGACTAAAGAAGACTTTGGGTGATGTTTAAGGTAGCTGGAGAGGACACAAACATTAGGATGCATATGAAACGAGAGATTGAGAAGATTTTTGTTTTTCATGCTAACATGATAGATGTTCTTTACGTGTAGATGCATTGTCATGTTGGAAAGATTAGGACGGGTGATTAGACATTATATCATAATATCAGTTTATTACTTTTGTCCATAATAAGCTTGCTGTTTCTAATTTTGTTTATTCGTCACAGACGTTATGCCAATTCATCAATAGTTTCAGGTAATAATTGTGTGAAATAATGTCAACATGACTTCTAGAATATTTGGCATAGTCAATAAGCTTTTGGATACAGTCCCTTCTCAAAATCAGGGAAACGCCGGTACCTTGCCGTTACTAGAAATACCGAAAGAAGATCACAAGACTCATTGAACGTAGGATGTCTTATACACTTTCAGGGAACATCGTCAGCTATGCAGAATCCAACTGATCCTGGGGTGAGTGGTAATTTAATTTTCTATGTTGAGGTAGTTTGCTTGTAACGATAAGGATAATGACGGTAATAACGATGATTATGTTAGATATCATTGTTATAAAAAGTTTATTTGGCATTGAATCAAAATACATGAAGTGCAGATAATAAAAAGAACAAATAGTTCGAAATAACATTTACAATTGCCGAGGATAACGCAAAAAAGCATGTAAGCTTATTTCCATTGTGGTCCTTGTTATTATCATTCTTGTTATTGTTATTACTGTTATTATCATTATTATAATAGTTATTGCTATCATTGTTGTTGCTGTTGTTGTCATTACTCTTATTGTTATTGCTGTTATCATTATCATTATCATACTCATTGCTATAATTGCTATTGCCCGAGTTTAACTTTGATAGCCGGTCGGCTATGGTCGCATATTTGTTCGTTTTCTTTCAATATATTTCAAAGAAAACGAATTGTTTATGGTAAACAATTATATTTTGATTTTCAAATGTGTTGCTTCTTAATTAAATTGTATATAGATAAATGTATGGTTTATATTTAGAAATCTAATTTAATCTGTTTACATTTAAAACCGAGACTACGTTATTATATTATAGTTGAAATTATATTGCGAAGTGAGGGAATGTGTTAAACTTTCACTCTCCCAAAAATCACTTTTTCTTGTTCACCTTTTCCAATACCGACCTACTTAGTCGCCACTTTCTCTTCATCCACATCCTGCCATCTCCGTATACCCATACATATGTCCTCTTTTATGTATTTATAGATTCCTTCTGTATGCAAAA
>NC_134813.1:45125850-45133350 GCF_046742065.1 Oratosquilla oratoria | reverse complement strand
TCTCTCTCTCTCTCTCTCTCTCTCTCTGTCTAGTGCACTTCTTCAAGAGGATTATTCGCTGTTCAAAAGAACTTTTCAGAGACTGGAGAATCCTTACGTACTGCACCGTTGGAATTCTCCTGGAAGAATTTTTTTCCAGATGGGTTCTTGAAAAATTCGAGGACCTTACCATTGAATATATATGTATATATATATATAAACATATATATATATATATATATATATATATGTATACATACATATATATACATATATATATATATATGTATACATATATTATATATATATACATATATATATATACATACATGTATATATATATATATATATATATATATATATATAAATACCTAAGTAAGATGCTGTAATGATTATAATTTATCTCATATTATTTGTTTTTGTTTTGTTATCTTTTGTCTGTCTGATTTTCATTTATTATTAGTTATATGTCAATTTATTATTATTTACTATTTACCTGTTTGTTTATTATTTAACTATACCTATGCATTTATTTATGTATTTTATTTGTTATTTACATTATTTTAGTTTTTATTTATTATTTTATTATTAATAAGATTTTTTTTTCGCATCCGACCTAGATATGGATCAAAAGGTTTCCTGTCGGTATGCTCCGCCTTTGTAATCCTTTGTAATATTTATATATGAATACATATATATATATATATATTTATATACATATATATATATACATACACCGTATATATCATCCATATAAGTATATATATATATATATATATATACTGTATATATATATATACTTATATATACGTATATATATATATATACATATATATATATGTGTGTGTGTGTGTATGTGTGTGTGTGTGTGTGTGTGTGTGTGTGTGTGTGTGTGTGTGTGTGTGTGTGTGTGTGTGTGTGTGTGTGAGTGTGTGTGTGTGTGTGTGTGTGTGTGTGTGTGTGTGTGTGTGTGTGTGTGTGTGTGTGTGTTTGTATAAATATATATATATATATATATATATATATATATATATATATATATATAATTGTATTGAGGAAGCCAACACAGACAACTATGACGACTTTGTCATACTTTGACGATTTCATTCTGTCAAAAAACAAACAATTTTGTACAGTCGTGCTGGGTTCACAATAAACGACTCTGAAACGCTGAAGTGAACTCATGGATCTGTATTGAAAAGTGACAAAAAAAATATTCCCCTCTTCATATTATCGAAATTTTATTTCTTGAAAAAGAACCACAAAGTGATGTACAATTGCACAAATCTCTAACAGGGATTTTGTTTTTCATTAGAAAAAATAAAAAGTGTAACGTTGGTACCCATGGAGAGTACAGTAACTACCATAGAGTGAGACGACGCCTTATTTTAAGCAATGAAGACATCTAAGTCAATTCAGGCTTGCCAACCCTACCGGGTAATCTGCATGCAAACACAGTACAGTACAATACAACAGCGAGTGTATTATACGCTTCAAAAAATGTTCAGATACATTGTTGAGATGTCCGAGTAGATATCTGTGTACATATAAGATACGCTCTCTTCCGTAAGTACAAATGGCGTTGCAGGTAAACTTTGTTTGGTTAAACTAGTTTTGTTTGGGCAGTTAGACTAAGCATGGGCAAATACAAATTCTTTGAGAAGATGAGCAAATATACACAGAATCGGCGAACGAAAACTAAAATGTAAGTTGAACACATTCTTGCCTCCTTCTTCCCTTTCTCTCTATGTCTATCATTTATCATAATATTAAGCCCCGAATACTAAGATAGTGTCGTTATAGTTTATTCTGGTTAGCACTGGGGTGTCTTACTGTACCGGATGACGTGTTTCCTTTCATCATAACTGCTGCCAAACTATTTCACTCAAAGCATTAAGTATTCTTCCTCCACTTTCTTCGTCTCCTTCATCTTATGTCAATTCCCCGTCAACTCAATCTTCTTTCTAGTTCTAATTCTATTCTGTGCCTTCACCATTTTCTCAAAATCCCTCTCTACTCCCACCCCCCTTACTATCACCATTTTTTTTTTCATATCTTTTTCTTTTGTTCATCACATTTCTCCTTTTTTATAACCTTGTCTTTTTCACTCTTTTTCTAGATCCAATGTCTCCACTGCCCCTTTCTAACTCCACCTTATCTATATTCATCCTCTAACTTTGTCTTTAATCAATAGATTTATGCTTTTTCCTCTCTCTCTCTCTCTCTCTCTCTCTCTCTCTCTCTCTCTCTCTCTCTCTCTCTCTCTCTCTCTCTCTCTCTCTCTCTCTCTCTCTCTCTCTCTCTCTCTCTCTCTCTCTCTCTCAGTATATCTCTCTCTCGCTATCTCTCTCTCGCTATCTCTCTCTTTCTCACACACACACACAAACACACACAATCTTTCTCTCCCTTTCTCTGTCACACACACACACACACACACACACACACACACACACACACACACACACACACACACACACACACACACACACACACACACACACACACACACACACACACACACACACACACACACACACACACACACACACACACACACACACACACACACACACACACACACACACACACATACACATCCTTTCTTGCCTCGCAAGAATCTTTCTTTCGATTCTTTATTTTCTTCCTATTCGTTCCTTCTTCGCCTTCCTTCTTCCCATTTTGCCTCACTCACAGACTTCCTCCCTCTGTACCGTTTCATTTGCATTTTCATCTTAGCGCCTCTTCTCCTCTCCCTCAGTTACCTCTCACGCATATTTTTTTCCATTGGAGATTAAATACAAATTCTAATCTCCCGTTTTCTTCCAAGGTTCCCCTACGGACCAGATTTCTGTAGTATTTATTTGGTGGAATACTAAATGTTAGCGCAGTTTCCAACGTTCTTCCAACGTTACCCTTACGGATCAGACCCACATATATTTTTTTTATTAGAACTTAAACAATATTACTGATCTCCAATGTAACCACAGCTATGCTTTGAGTACCTGGTTACGATGGTGATCGTCTTTGCTTTTTTTTTTTTTCTTTTTTTTTTTTTTTTAGTCAGCACAGGATTTTCTTTATCGTGGATTGTTGCGCTTTTATCTTTTTATTATTATTTTTTGTTTTATCTTTTATCTTCAACACACTATCCTTCCCACCTACCCTGCCCTCTCCTCTCCTCTCTTCTCCCCCCTCCCTCCCTTTCCCCCTTTCCCATTTTCCTCCCCCTCTTTTGCCGTTTCTTCAATGGAGGTATGATGCTTAGCCCTGAAAAGAACTGAATCTGGACTGATAAAGGCTTGTTTAGACCCAAGAACATTTTTCTGGTCGTACCAAAGTGAAATAGAAATCGGAGAGAGTAAGAGAAAGAGAGAAAGAGAGAGAGAGAGAGAGAGAGAGAGAGAGAGAGAGAGAGATAGAGAGAGAGAGAGAGAGAGAGAGAGAGAGAGAGAGAGAGAGAGAGAGAGAGAGAGAGAGAGAAGGGAGAGAGAGAGAGAGAGAGAGAGAGAGAGAGAGAGAGAGAGAGAGAGAGAGAGAGAGAGAGAGAGAGAGAGAGAGAGAGAGAGAGAGAGAGAGAGAGAGAGAGAGAGAGAGAGAGAGAGAGAGAGAGAGAAGAGAGAGAAAAGGAGAGACAGACAGACAGACAGACAGACAGAAACACAGATAGAAACACAGATAGACAGACAGACGGACGGATAGACAGACAGACAGAGATACAGAGAGAGTGAGAGAGAGAGAGAGAGAGAGAGAGAGAGAGAGAGAGAGAGAGAGATGGAGAGAGACGGAGAGAGAGAGAGAGACTGGCGAAAGAGGAGACCTGATCTCTCAAAGCTCCATTTCCATCTGCATGACAGAAATCAAATAAAAAATGGATGACTCATTCAAGCAGGATCCAACACAGAATGGGCTCACGGCCTTCGCCTTTCTGTCTTAGCCTGGACGAGTGACCGTCACCAGCAGCAGGAGGTCTGAATCACACATCCTGACGTGAAGTTTATTAATATACAATAAAAATGAGTTTATACAACAAAATTGAATTGTATTTCAATAAAACAAAAGATCAAACGATAGAATATGATAAACAATGGAATGAAACGAAATATGATGAAAGAAGTTCAAAATGAAAAATGTGTTGAAATAACAAATAAAATAAACCAAGATGAATCAAAATAGAATGGAATAAAATAAAGTCAAATAAAATAAAATAAAAAAGATAGACTTGAATGAAATATAATAAAATAGAATAAAACAAATCAAAATAAAATAAAACAAAACGAAATAAAATAAAGTAAAATAAAATAGAATAAAATAAAACAAAACAAAATAAGATAAAACAAAATAAAATAAAAACAAAATGAAATAAGACAATATAAAATGAAATAGAATAATATTAAAGGGAATAAAGGAAAACAAATTGAAATAAGAAATAGAACAAAATAAAATGAAATTAAATAAAACAAAATAAGATAAAACATAATAAAACAAAATAAAATGAAATAAAATAAAATAAAATAAAACAAAATACAATAAAAAAAAACATATAAAATAAGATGTGATGAAATATAATAAGATAATATCAGGTCAAACAAAATAATATAGAACAGAATAGTCTGACGCCATCCAGAAGAGAATACCTTGCACAGGTGCAATTCCGGTACAAAGATTCGGTGTAACGCCGCAAACCCTTCCCCTATCAGGAGGCTAGGACGGCACCCCTTACAGAGGACTTTGTAGCGTGGAATTTAGTGAACCATGCCCTTGGTCCAACTCGCTGGCGGCATGGTTCCAACTACCGTCACCTTGACCTCCGCCGCAAGTACCGACGCTCTAACCCGTTCGGCCAGCGAGCATCCAGAAGGAAATGCATTCTACCAGCGTAAGACTGGTCCAGATATAGAAAAAAAATAGATAACAGTACACACTTACCCTAGCTAAATTCGACTTATCAGTCCGAGGTTTATCTCCATCCCTCACTCCCCATAATAATGATGTTACCTTGACTAAGCCATAAATATATATATATATATATATACATATATATATATATATATATATATATATATATATGTGTGTGTGTGTGTGTGTGTGTGTGTGTGTGTGTGTGTGTGTGTGTGTGTGTGTGTGTGTGTGTGTGTGTGTGTGTGTGTGTGTGTGTGTGTGTGTGTGTGTGTGTGTGTGTGTGTGTGTGTGTGTGTGTGTGTGTGTGCGTGTGCGTGTGCGTGTGCGTGTGTGTGTGTGTGTGTGCGTGTGTGTGTATGTGTGTATTTTTTTCTACTTTTTTATAACCTCTATGGATGACCTCCGTGAGCCAGCCAGTCTGCTTCATATGTCCAATCATCGAACTCTCGCCGATACTGAAGAGACGAAGACTTCTTCCCCAAAGAAACCAAGCGCCCCAGTCTCCTCTTCTCTCTAGGTCCTGAGCTCCCTTCGAAGTCCTTGGCTTTATTTAATTTTATTCAAACTCTCTCTCTCTCTCTCTCTCTCTCTCTCTCTCTCTCTCTCTCTCTCTCTCTCTCTCTCTCTCTCTCTCTCTCTCTCTCTCTCTCTCTCTCTCTCTCTCTCTCTCTCTCTCTCTCTCTCTCTCTCTCTCTCTCTGTCTCTCTCTCTCTCTCTCTCTCTCTCTCTCTCTCTCTCTCTCTCTCTCTCTCTCTCTCTCTCTCTCTCTCTCTCTCTCTCTCTCTCTCTCTCTCTCTCTCTCTCTCTCTCTCTCTCTCTCTCTCTCTCTCAGAGAAAGAGTTACTAAGCATGGATCAGCTGTTTTAAGAAACGGTTAGATAACTTTATGGATGGGGATGACGGTGGTAATGGACATGGAACTGCCTAGTGTAGGCCTTATAGAATCTTGTAGTCCCCTTCATTCTTATGTTTTTACGGATTTTCAACTAAGAGAAGAATGATACAGATTTATTCCAGTTTACAGGCCACCATATCAGTGTCTCGACGAGGACGTTGAGTTGTATACAGAAATTAATTATTTAATAAGCGAGCATACACTGTACCTTAGGGGATTTCAACTGTCATGTAAACTGGGAAGACAGAACAGGGGACGATGGAAGCAAGAGGCTTCACTTTACAGATGAAACCTTTCTTTCCCAATGGGTGCAAGAGCCTGCAAGGGGAAAAATATACTAGATCTTGTGTTCACTACTGAGGTTAACATAATACACAAAGTATCTGTGGATGAGGCCCTAGACAGAAGGGATCACAATGTCATCAGATTTAAATTGCGTATGCCTGAACTCGACATACTTTATCTTGACTTCCAGAAAGCTTTTGATAAGGTACCTCATAAGAGGTTAAAGTCGAAAGGTCGAACTATGGGTATTAGAAAAACATTGTTAAATTGGATTGAAGCCTGGTTGATAGAAGACAGCATGTAATCATTAATGTGGCATCGTCCAGCTGGTCTTCTGTTACCATTGGGGTACCCCAAGGATTAGTATTAGGTCCGCTCCTCTTCATCATCTATATCAATGACACAAATGTTGAAATTCTGAGCCGCATAGCTAATTTTGCGGATGACACAAAATTGTGAGCAAATGTCGGAACACCTGAAAGTGTAGAAATTATTAGGTCAGACAGAGAAAGTGGGAAAGTGGTCTGAGAAGTGGCTGATGCTATTTAATCTGGGCAAGTGTAAGATCATGCATATTGGGCACGCGAACCAGAGGGCAGACAATCATCTTCTGGGTCATGATACAGCAAGTACAGAACTGGAAAAAGTTTTGGGTGTCTTGATTAGCAGCAACCTCAAGTCCTTAAAAACAGTGTATAGATGTAGAAAAGAAAGCACAAAAGTTTTTAGGTTACTGTAAAAGACAATTTCGTTACCGGAACCTAGAAATAGTCCTGACACTTTACAATACTCTTTTTCGTCACCATCTGGAATATGTCGTCCAGTTCTGGCCGCCGAACTTGAGGATGGATGTGCAGAGGCTAGAATGAGTTCAGATACGAGCAACGAAACTTATTCCCGCCATTAGACACCTGGGTTACCCGAGGTGCCTCAAGGATTTGGGGCTCTTTTCTCTAGAAATCAGGAGATTGCGAAGACAGCTAATAGAGGTTTTCAAAATACTTCAAGAATTTTATAACATTGGCTATCGACATCTCTTCAGTTTGAACGTGAATGCCACTCGCAATCATAGGTGGAAGCTCAATCCCCTTTGTTACTCTTGTGACAAAGTTGATGACGTTTACCTATAAAATCTGCAACAATTGGAACAGACTGACAAAGGACGTAGTAAACAGTTCCTCTGTTGAGCAGTTCAAATGTTGTTTAGACAAGGTGCTACAAACTTTAGTATAAGTACTAAAATGAATCCCCGGTAACCTTTTTACGGTACCTCCTTGATATAGATTGAAAAACCTTTTGAGGTACTGAGATTCCTTGTAACTTCTTGCAACTCTCTCTCTCTCTCTCTCTCTCTCTCTCTCTCTCTCTCTCTCTCTCTCTCTCTCTCTCTCTCTCTATCTATCTATCTATCTATTTCTATCTATCTATCTATCTATCTACCT
>NC_134813.1:45105850-45123350 GCF_046742065.1 Oratosquilla oratoria | reverse complement strand
CAAAATCAAAACTTATTTTCTTTCTTTCAAGGAATATAAACCATTGATAAACAGTCATACTAGAAAAAAGGGAAAAAATTCTTCTAAGGACATACTGGAATAATAAAAACGTGAATCTGTGTTTTTTTTTTCTTTCTTTCTTAACTTCAAATTTAATTACACTTCCATCTAAATATTACCTTCTACTTTGAGTTCATTATACGTTTTAGAACTCAACGTTGTGTTAATACATTATAATCAAATTTAGCGACTGCTTATTATGAAGCAAAGACGATAGCATCGAGCCAGCCAGACCGTACAAAAGGAACGATCTGGACTACGACCTGGTAGTTCTCCGAGGGCACTTGGTTAGCTCAGTCTCTATTCTAATTTCGCCAAGTCTTTATTATAGCGAACCATAATAAAGACTCGGTAAAATTAGAATAGAGATTGAGCTAGCCTAGTGCCCTCGGAGAACTACCATGTCGTAGCCCAGGTCGTTCCTTTTGTAGGGTCTAGCTGGCTCAAAGCTATCGTCTTTTCTTCATGATAAGCAGTCGCTAAGGCAAAGGTTCGAGTCCTTACGATGGAGCTTATTTCAATTTGTCACAATGACACACAACATACTTTACCATTTCAGAACATCGACATTTGGCTTGCGTTGGCTGAGAACCTCTGAAGGGGTGGGCGAGGCTGAGAGGAGGTTGTCTGAGAGGTTGCTTTAACAACTTAATGAGGAATAATGAGCGCGCCTAAAAGGTGACCGTGATGGCTTCGGGGTCCGCAAAGGTGAGGTACATGTCTGTAAATGCATCCATCAATGATTGATATCCATATCGCTCACATACAGATGTCCTGAATGGAATATCGCCTGGCTTGAAGGCAGACACGATTGGTAGTGAGCGATCCGAAGCAAGATCGAATTCACGTTTCAAAGACACAATTTCCTAACAAGCAAAGGTCGTTGGAACTGTTCGGAAGGGTTGTCACCCCTGGTTGGAATAAGAGAGAAAAAAGAAAGAAGAAAAAATAAACACTGTTCTGGTTCCAAAGAACTCGAGTGTCTGCCAAAAAGACCTGAAGTGGTTGGAAAAGCATCACAAGGACTGCAATATTTGAAGTGTCTTTCCAAAGCATTTGAAAACGCTTGTTGAAAGAAGCTGTAGAGAATGAAAGCCTTTTTGCTGTCATTAGAGTGGCTGGCAGACTATGGAATCGGCTACACACACACACACACACACACACACACACACACATATATATATATATATATATATATATATATATATATATATATATATATATGTATATATATATATATATATATTCATATATATATATATATATATTCATGACAACTCACAAATTTCTTGTTAACTTGTTCAATATTTCGAACAAGGCGACGCATTTTTAGAGGCAATCTATGTAAAAGATCAGCAAAAGACATTTCAACACCGAGGCAAGATAGTCAAACTAGTAGATATTTCGGTACCAACATTTCGAAGTTACACAACTTCATTATCAAGGCAGAATAATACCTACAATAGTTAATGCGTAAATATACAGAAATAGTGTTACATAAATGAGCTACGGAAAGGTCACACATAAACAAATATGAAATAAGCACGAACATAGGAGAGGCCGACATAAGGACAAAAACCTCCAGCAATGACAAATGATCACCCACGCCATGGTGTAGTCAGTTGGTCATCGCGCTGTGGGGTGGAAGAGTAGACATCATCAACATGGAAATGTGTGACCATGGCTTTAGAAGAAGGGAGAATTTGGAGATCTTGAAGCTACTTATTCATACACACACACACACACACACACACACACACACACACACACACACACACACACACACACACACACACACACACACACCCACACACACACACACACACACACACACACACACACACACACACACACACACACACACACACACACACACACACACACACACACACACACACACACACATTGGTAAGGCACTGGCCTCACAAGCCAGAGAACCGGGGTTCGATTCCCCGGCCGGGCGGAGACAAGTTGGGTTTGTCTCCTTTCACGTGTAGCCCCTGTTCACCTAGCAGCGAGTAGGTACGGGACGTTAGTCAAGGAGTTGTGACCTTGCATTCCCGGTGTGTGGAGTGTGAGTGGTCTCAGACCTACCCAGAGATCTGCTAATAATGAGCTCTGAGCTCACAGCCGTAGGGTGGTGTCTGGCTGTCTCGAAAAGAGGCTGCAGCAGATCCGAGGTGAATACACACACACACACACACACACACACACACACACACACACACACACACACACACACACACACACACACACACACACACACACACACACAGTATATATATATATATATATATATATATATATATATATATATGTATATATATATATATACTGTGTGTGTGTGTGTGTGTGTGTGTGTGTGTGTGTGTGTGTGTGTGTGTGTGTGTGTGTGTGTGTGTGTGTGTGTGTGTGTGTGTGTGTGTGTGTGTGTGTGTGTGTGGGTGTGGGTGTGGGTGTGGGTGTGGGTGTGTGTGTGTGTGTGTGTGTGTGTGTGTGTGTGTGTGTGTGTGTGTGTGTGAGAACACAAGAACATAAGAATGAAGGAGACTGCAAGAGACCATATGGCCTACACTAGGCAGCTCCGTATCCATCACCACCTGTCACCCCCATCCATAAAGTTGTCTAATCGTTTCTTAAAACAAACTGATAGTTTCAGCGCTTACTACATGGTTACTAAGTTTATTCCATTCGTCGACCACCCTATTGGTAAACCAATTCTTGCCTATTTCCTTTTTAAATCTAAATTTGTCCAGTTTATAAGCATTACAGCGAGTCCTGCCCTGTTGTTTTGATATGATGACCTTGTTTGCATCATCCTTGTTAAAGCCTTTGATTCACTTGAACACCTCTATTAGATCACCCCGCACTCTGCGTCTTTCCAGAGAATGTAAGTTAAGTTGCCTTAGCCTCTCTTCGTGAGGTAAATTTTTGAGACCATGTGTCATTTTGGTCATTCATCTCTGTACTAATTATAGATAGTGAATTGATGTCCATTCTGTAGGACGAAGACCAAAACTGTACCACATAGTCAATTATGGGACTAACTATGGCTAGATAGAGTTTAATAATTACCTCTGCACTTCTATTCGTTACCGTCCTAGCAATGAAACCTAGCTTTATTCCTGGCGCTAATGCACTGTTTCCTGGTTTTAAGGTCCGGACTCACTGGAACTTCCAGGTCTCTCTCGCATTCCGTTTTCCCTAAAAGCGTGTTATCTAAGCTGCATCTATTTTCGGGGTTGTGTAGCCCTACGTTTAACACGCTACACTTTGAGATATTGAAGTTCATTTGCCATTTCACCGACCATGTGAACAATTTGTTAAGATCATCCTGCAGAATCTCTGCGTCGTCTCCTGACCTAATTAGGCGTCCTATTTTAGTGTCGTCCGCAAACTTACTAACATCACTATTTATCCCGTCGTTTAAGTCGTTTATGTACATAATGAACAACAAGGGACCCAAAACCGAGCCCTGGGGAACCCCACTAGTAGCATTGCCCCACCTAGATTTTACTCCATTTATGATGACCAGCTGTTCTCTGTTACTAATCCAAGTTCTAATCCATTCTAATAGTTTTCCTCCTATGTCATGGGCTTTGATTTTATTCAGTAGTCTCTGGTGTGGCACCTTGTCGAACGCTTTGTTAAAGTCAAGGTAAATAACATCGTAATTATCATTGTTATCTGACGCCTTATATACTTTAGTGTAAAAGGATAGAAAATTAGTCACACACTTTAGTGTAAAAGGATAGAAGATTAGTATGTGCGTATATATATGCCCTCTCTTCCGATGCACAGACATAGCCTGTCTTCACCTAGACATTTGTCTGGGAGGATACACAGAAAGCCTTTGCGTCAGTGTGGTGCGCGCACGTAACAGAAAGATATTGATTTGGTTTAATTGTGTATTGTCTGTTGAAGGCATCAGATGATCCTGACAATGCGCAAACATTCGTAAAATTATTCATGAAACACTCTTATGGACTCCACCCTTTTGTGTCGTTTTATTTTACTATATTTTATTTCATTTTATTTTATTTTATTTTATTTTACTTTATTTTATTTTATTTTATTTTATTTTATTTTATTTTATTTTATTTTATTTTATTTTATTTTATTTTATTTTATCTTATTTTATTTTATTTTATTTTATCTTATTTCATTTTATTTTGTAAGTATTTTATTTTATTTCATTTGACTTTATTTTTATTTTCATTTCATTCTATTTTATATTGTTACTTTTTTGTTGCGTGTAACGCGAAACAGCTGGACAAGAAATAACCCATTGGGTGTAATGACGCACTTTACAAATTTTGTTCTGGTTGATACCAGGCGATTTATTTCAGTTGAAAGGACCTGTTTATCAAAAGAGTAAAGAAAAAAAAATAGAGGAACACAGAAGTTGTTTCCCTCATGTGCCGAGGGATACCCTGCCTTGATTAATTCCTACCAGTGACCAGTTTCCCTTTAGCTCTGGCATCCCTGTTCCTACACAAAGAAGTAAGGTATGGGCTAATGGAGTGTCGGTATTGTTGTATTATGGATTAACTGGTTACGTATGTATAGGAGTTTCAATAAGTGAGAATTTGTATGGATTAAGATGTGTTTGTCAGTTTTGGGATGTGTGGGGAGACTGAAAGCTTAACTATTGACATACTATGCCATCATAATCCAGTTTAATTCACTATTTAACCTGATGTGATAATTTGTACATTGGTAAGGGGTCAGCACAGGTCAAAAGGTGAGGTGGCTATTACACAGGAGTGGAGGGCAACATGAGTAAACAGGCAGTATGAGTCTAGAATCGGTGATGATACAGATGGTACGAGCACGATTGCACGATGGGTGGAGAAAACATGTGTTCCTGCATGATTGCGCGACGGTGGAGAAAACATGTGCTCGGGCACGATTGCGCGACGGTAGAGAAAACATATGCTCGGGCACGATTGCGCGACGGTAGAGAAAACATGTGCTCGGGCACGATTGCGCGACGGTAGAGAAAACATGTGCTCGGGCACGATTGCGCGACGGTGGAGAAAACATTTGCTCGGGCATGATTGCGCGACGGTGGAGAAAACATGTGCTCGGGCACGATTGCGCGATGAGCAGAGACATGTGCTCGGGCACGATTGCGCGATGGGCAGAGAAAACGTGTGTTCGGGCACGATTGCGCGACGGTGGAGAAAACACATGCTCGGGCACGATTGCGCGATGGGCGGAGAAAACATGTGCTCGGGCACGATTGCGCGATTAGTGAAGAAAACATGTTGTGCTGACGGCGCTTGGATACAAATGACTACACACGAAAGAGCGCAGCATGGGTTAATGGTCCGCATCAGGGACGGTGTGCCTTGAGTGTAATGTCATCAGGGACAAAAGTGACACACCGGGGGAGAAAGGGGGTAATGCAGGAGAAAAAGGGGGAAGGGAAAATTGCAAGCGGACGGGACAATGGGAAGAACACAAAAAATAAAAGCCGAAGTTACACAGAGGGTGGAGGAGAAGCGAGAGGAGGAAAAGGGGCGTAGAAAGTTTGCCTTGAGGACCCCTAATGGCCGACTCGGAGACAAAGGAGAAGAAAGATCAAGACACAAGGGAGAGAGGATGAAGAGAAGGACGAGGAGGACTAAGAGGGGGACGAGGAGGAAGGTAATAAGGTATAGTCTCTGACAGAAAGGAAAAGACGTAGGCATGACGACCAAGGTAAGGGAGCTTCAGGTAGGAGGCTCCTTTGTAAGGAAGGATATTGAAGGAAAACTTTGGTGCGTAAAGGATGAAAGAGAAGCCCCTCACACTGACGAAAAAAAAAAAAATGGCCGCCATTAATGTGTCGCCAAAATTCGAAAATCTTCAAGAAGGAAAATGAAGAACATAAACAGGAGTCTTCATCCTTTTGTTGCCCACACGATTATCTCCACAGACTCTCCGTTACCAGCGCTTCTATCCTTGTGGAAGTATCGCGCCTGAGCAAAAGACTTCCGTTAGGTGAATAAAATCACCTGGCGATGGACAAAAGCAAATATAAAAGTTATGAATAGTAGCGAATGCGAATGTGTTAACTAAGGTGAGTTTGAGAAACATGGATGGAGGAAAGAAACCTCGAGCAACGAAACTTTACTAAAAACAAAAAACTTTTGATTTAAAGATCTAGAAAGAGACGATTAGAGGTGACTTACACGGGAGAAAGAGCTAGAAGTTATTAAGCAGTTCTTATGTTAGAAAGATGAAGGAAGGCAACTTAGAGAAGGAATGGGTGTAAGAAGAAACGAGTATAAGAGGAGGGAGGGAGAGAGATGGAAGGGAAGATGGAGTGTGAGAGAGGAGGCAGGCTGTTGGTGGAGGAGGAGTGAAGGAGGATGGAGTAGTTTATTTGCATCTAAATAGAGGGAGAAGGATATAGAAAGGAATTGATTGAACTGAGGCGAAAGAACGGAAGAAGGAAGGAAGGAAGGAAGGAAGGAAGGAAGGAAGGAAGGAAGGAAGGAAGGAAGGAAGGAAGGGAGGAAGGAAGGAAGGAAGGAAGGAAGGAAGGAAGGAAGGAAGGAAGGAAGGAAGGAAGGAAGGAAGGGAGGAAGGAAGGAAGGGAGGAAGGGAGGAAGGAAGAAAGGAAGGAAGGAAGGAAGGAAGGAAGGAAGGAAGGAAGGAAGGAAGGAAGGAAGGAAGGAAGAAAGGAAGAAAGGAAGGGTGGAAGGAAGGAAGGCAGGAAGGAAAGAAGGGAGAAAGGAAGGAAGGAGGGAAGGAGGGAAGGAAGGAAAGAAGAAGAAAGGAAGGAAGGAAGGAAGGAAGGAAGGAAGGAGGGAAGGAAGGAAGGAAGGAAGGAAGGAAGAAAGGAAGGAAGGAAGGAAGGAAGGAAGGAAGGAAGGATAGATGGAGACACGAAAATAGAAAGTGTGAGAAAGATAAGAGAAAGGAAGGTAAGGGAAGGAAAGGAAAAGAAAAATTACCCAGACAAGGAAAGATAAAGGGAAAATGAAAAAGAAGGTAATAGAAAAAAAAATGAATGGGAAAGGAAAGAGGAAATGAGAGAAAGAAAAGACAGGAGAGAGAAAGGTAGAGAATAGAGAAAGAGCAAGAAAAGAGGAGAGAAAAGGAGAGACGATAATGAGGAAGGAAAGATAGAACACTGTATTAAAAGTAAGTATTAAAGTATTAAGTATTAAAAAAGTATTAAACCAGATCAGGAAAAAAGAAATTCGGCTAAAAACGCGATAGGAGGAAACCGAAACACAAGAATCAATTTTCAAAGTAAAATTCGGCAAAAAAAAAAAAAACGAAATAAAAGATACACTTGTTGAAGCTATAGTAAAAGAAACAAAATCAAAACAGAAAACAATAAGAGATAGGCGCATAAACTCCAGAGATAGGCAACAGACAAACTCATGAATGAATAAATAAAAAAACAAAGAAAGATGATAAAAAGAAAGACAGAAAGAAAGATAGAATGAAAGAAAGAAAGAAAGAAGAAAGAAAGAAAGAAAGAAAGAAAGAAAGAAAGAAACAATGAAAGACAGAAAGGAAGAAATAAAAAGAAAGAAAGAAAGAAAGAAAGAAAGAAATAGTGATAGAGAGAGAGAGAGAGAGAGAGAGAGAGAGAGAGAGAGAGAGATTTTGTTTTTTGTTTTAATAAATTTATTACGCCCGTGGGCGGCAAACAATAGTACATCTATCACAGCATTGTGTTAGAGGACATGTCATATATTATATACATTCTTTAAATGGAGACATAATACAATAATCATTCAGGATTCCCCGAAATGGTGATGGCGGGATAGTGGTACTATGTAAGTGTTTACATATAATCATCATGCCCCGTCTCCGGGGAATATTGTCTGTCACTATGGGTCACTGGAGACAATAATACCAAGGGTGTTCGTATTACGACGGTTACGCAGCCCGTACGGTGATCACCGTGGCATATCATCCGTCTAGGAGCCCCGTCACACAAGTCGACTCCCAAGTCCGAGCCGAGCACTGACATATATTGTGCCTTCGTACTGGTCTTGCGTCGGCGTTACTTGTGGCGGTTGGGTAGGAGGTGGTCGTATGGGGCGCGTGACGTCCATGACGTAGGTATAGGCTGCCTTGGAAAGATGGTCCACCGATTAATAAATTCATTGCTTCTGAGGGCGACAAACAATAGTATATTAGTCATATTGTTATGGAAAGAGATACAAAAGGAGGTATGATTGGATTTAACAATCAAAATCCCCCAAAATGGGGGTGGCGAGCTAGGAGTGTATCTAAGTTGTCGTCACTAAGTAAATGTTTACATACAGTTATCACGTCTTGTCTCTGTGGAATACTGTCTGTCACAATGGGGCATTGGAGACAGTAGTGTTCAAGAGTGTTGGCGTTAGGGCGGTTACACAGCCTGCATGATGAGTAATGTGGCATATCTTCCGCCTGGGATATTTTGCCACACAGGTCGATATCCGAGTCTGAGCCGAGCACTGACAACATTGTGTCTCCGTACCATGGGTCCGCGTCGGCGATACTTGTGGGCGGCTGGGTAGGAAGTGGTCGTGGTGTTGAATGGAGACACTGGTGGCTCGTTCCGCATCTCTTCGGCGTGTTGTTTATGGTGTGAGTGGCTGCGTGTATTCTGTTTTTGAGGCATGTGAGAGAGGGTACTACGCGTTCGTTATCTAAGACGAAGGCACAAGCTGCTTTGGCAATACGGTCCACAGTGTCGTTGCCAGCAAGGTCTACGTGTGAAGGCATCCATACGAGAGATACGGCCATAGATGCTTCATGAACAACGGCGAGTTGGGTCAGTATGGCCTGTACAACACGATAGTAGTTGGGTCTGGGTGAGGAGAGGGCGTGTTGTAGAGCTGGTTGGGAGTCACAAACGATCACACCATTTACGTTACAGTCTACAAGATATGTTACTGCGTCGAGGATTCCGTGTAGCTCACAAAACGTGGAGCTTGATGTGACAGGTAACCTGCGGCCAATCCATCCAGCTTCCACAGGTGGCTGTAAGGTGGGTGAGTACATGGCACACGCTGCTCTTCCATCAGCCTGTACTGAGCCATCCACGTAGATGACATGCGCTGCGGGGATCTTTGAGGATACGCTGTCGATGGTCTCTAGTGCTAGTTGCTTTTGAAGTGCAGGAAGGTCATCTTTGGAGGTTGGTGTGAAGGTGACGTTAGGGAGGGAGATTCGCCACGGGGGCAAGTCGGGTTCAACCGTTTCTTCAGGGACGTGGATGTCAAGGTTTCTAAGTGTGTTGCACACTGTAGTGACGAGGTTGCGGCCTCCTGGTCGAAGTGGGAGGCGGGGTGCACTGTCAGGTTCGAGCGACGCTCTGATGGTAGCAGTAAAGTTTGGGGACAGATAGGGCGATCGGAGGCATTTTACAGAGAGAATGGCCATGTTAGCATATATTCTCTCTACAAGCGAGGGTAGACCAAGTTCACTTTGCATGTTAACGATGCGAGTCGAAGGAGGGCAACCTAAGATAAATCTCATTACTCTATTTTGGAATTTTTCGAGAGGTTCCAAAGCTCTCCTGGGAAGTTGACAAAGGGCAGGTGATAAGTAGTCAACGAGTGATCGAAGAAATGTGGTGTATAGAGTTCTGACCATTGGTAATGAAGCGCCGGTGGAATTTGTGGCAAGCCACTTGATAGGGTTAAAACGGGCCTGCAGACGATCAAGGAGATCATTAACAAGGGGATGGATACGTTGTCGAGTCGGTATGGCTGGAGTGATCCGGGCTGGTACTCCAAGGTATGTGTACTGTGTGCAATGAGGGATAACATCACCTCCCATGTTGAACGTCGGTAGTGCTTGGAGAGTACGAGATGAAAATATTCTGCTCTTCTCAGGGGAAATGATGAGACCACAAGCGGTAGTTGACGTGTAGAAGCCATTTAGGACGAATTGGAGGTCAGCGGGCGAGTTGGAATGGATGCAGATGTCGTCCGCGTAGCAGAGAAGGGTTGTACCGGGAACGTTAGGAAGAAATGAGAGTAAGCGGTGCATCAAGACGTTAAAAAGAAATGGACTTAGTACGCCACCTTGCGGGGTACCGAGTTTGAACTGCTCGTAGGAACTGCACACACCTCGAAAGAGAACACGTGACTTCCTGTTACTCAGATAACCTCGAATCCATCGAAGGAGGTTTCCTTGCACTCCGAAGGTAACCAGCTGGTCAAGAATTATTTCATGGTTGGCTACATCGAAAGCACTTTTGAGGTCCAGGAAGGCAACTACGCTGGTGGGAGAGAGGCGGGTGTAGAGCTCAGTAAGGCAGTGGTGCGTACTTCGACGTGGGAGGAAACCATACAGCTGCGGGGAGAGTTGACCTTGTAGACGATTCATGAGCCGGGCAAGGATGATACGTTCAAGCATCTTGCTGAAGCATGAAGTTAGGGAAATGGGCCTGAATTTATCAGTACCTGGTTTCGGTATCGGAACAATCGTGCTTAAAGTCCAGGCTGCAGGTACATGTCCACGAAGGAGGCAGAGGTTGAAGAGGCGAAGGAGGGGGTTGCCAGGAACTTCCAGTAGGAGTCGGAGCACTTGGTATGTAATGCCGTCATCCCCGGGGGCAGAAGTTTTTGTATTAGCTATGGCTAGTCGTAATTCATTCTCCGTAATCGGGACGTCGTCTTCTTCATCTGGGTGGAGAAGAGCAGCCATTAGGTGGAGATTACGGGTGTTGCGACGAGTGGAGAGTGCCTCTTGGATATGCGTAGGAAGATTGTAAGTCTGTGACTGTGACGACCATAAAGTAATGAGGTCCTGGGCGTAGGCGGCTGGACTGTGATGGAGGGCGCTGGGAGGTTGCTTCTTAACGACCCTTTTTACAAGGCGCCACATGGTCGCGATACTAGTCTGGTGATTTATGGAATCAGTGTATTTCTGCCAAGACTCTTTGTAGGCACAGTTCTGGAGGGCGACCATATTATCCCGTGCTATTTGGTACTGATGTAAAGAATCAGGTGTGGGTTGCGTCTGAAAAGTATGACCAGTAGTCTGTGTAGCTCTCTCCGCTTGGATAATACGGTGGTCCAACGTCCATGAGTGAGGTACAGGGCGGCGTGGTAGGTGAGCTTTGGTTACATAGCGGCTGTAGAAGTCGTGTGTGGTATTCACTAAGGACGTGTATAGTGCGTCGGGGGATAGGAAGTCAAATGTGGGAAGGAGACTAGAGATGTACGAAATATACGTAGGGCAATATTTAGGAGGAATGGATATACGGGTCCGGTGATGAGGAGTTGGAATCCGAGATGGTATGGAGTAGTATAAACTAAGAGCAATATGGTCGGAGAAGAGAGAAGGAATTGATTGACAGGCGACACGGGATGGCACGAGGCCAGACGTGATGATGTGGTCAACTGTGCCTCCACGTGCATGTGTGGCTCCACCAGTTTCCCATCGTGTGAGTCGGTACCGATGTATGTAGTTGAGTAGAGGGATTCCACTACGGTTGGGGACAGGGGAGGCATCACCAAGAGCAGGATGTCGAGCGTTGAAATCCCCCATATAAATCACTCCACGATTTGTAGGTACTGGGAGGGCAACAAGATTAATAACACCAGGGGCAGAGTATACGTTGCAAAGTCGAAGTTTACCATTGCCCACAGTGACTTCAATTAACTGAAAGGTCATAGTAGTATCCCTGGAGCATCGAAGGAGCTTGTGTGGCATGGATGCGTGGACGTAAGAAATGAGACCATTCCTGGCTGGATGTATGTATGAGACATAGCCAGACAGCGTAGGTGCTGTGTCGCATGGCTGAGCACCGCCGGGAAAGGCTTCTTGAATAAATATTATCTGGGGGTGATGGCGATGGACATATGTCTTCAGTGCAGTGAGTTTCGTGTTATGGCGTATTCCGAAAGCATTCCAGGAGATGACGTGAAGCGATACGAGATCAGAGAATCTTATTACTATGTGCTTTGCGAGAGCCGGAAGAGGTTGGTGTTTGAATGTGGGCGCTGCCAGGCGGAGCATGGGTAGAGGAGTTCAAAGGCGACGAGAGCTTTTCTAGATGGGAGGCAACTGTATCAAGTCGCTCTGTAAGGGCTGTGACAGAGGTGATAACAACTTTGTGTGATTCAACTAGACTGGCAAGTGTGGTTGCTGTGGTAGCCTGTTGGTTAACTAAACTTTCGATACGGGCATCTATGGCATCGAATCGCTTCGTGAGGGCTGAACAGCGGGATTCGAGAGATGCAACAGCTTGGCGAAGAGCTTGTACTTCAGCAGAGTCCGTGGTGCTGGGCGTCGTGAGAGAGGTGGCTGGAAGTGGTGGTGGTGGTAGTGATGATAGTGGTGGTCCAAGTCTTTGGGAAGTGGCCGTGGGTGTTCGCTTAGTACAGCCATGCCAAACGTTGACCCCTGGTTTATGGCATCGGGGGCACTTCCATCGGGATGTGTCTGGTGGTGGGGATATGGAAAGTTTTGAGGTAGATGCGGAGTCGTCGGGCGTGGTGGGTGGAGTGGGTGGGCGGTGAGGGCAGGAACGAGTGTCATGATTCTCCGCGCACCAGGCACACTTTGCGGGAGCGGAACAGTATCTTGAGATATGTTTGAAGCCCCAGCATTTATAGCACCATGGAATTTCATCTTTCATTTTGCGAAGCTCACAGGGAGGGAGGAAAGGTAGGAAGGGGAACTCTAAGGTAGGCGGCGGTGGTTCAAGTAGGCTCCACGTGATGACTAGTCGGTTGATTGGCGTCCCATTTTGGACGAATCTGCGAGCTGTATGTATCCCTGGATATTCCTTGGCATGAGAGGCATCGATGCTGACAGGGTATCGAGTGAGGAGGTACGTAGGGAATTTACGTGGTCTTTCCGTGGAGTCCTGGATGACTAGGCGTAAAGATAATATTTCCCCACTCGTGATACTTGTAATGATGTCTTGTCGTTGTCTTGAAACATAGACGAAACGAGATGTAATAGCTGACATCTTCACCTCAGCCAGCTCACGATCGAGACGGAAAGACTTGGCAACGTTGGAGAGCCACCGAAGTTTCACGTCACAGCTTGAGTTGTCAGGGAAAGTTAATTTGACATATTTCTCTCTGGGAGCAAAGGCAGGAGCCTGTGACGGCGAAGTATAGGACGAGATTGGGGGGGTAGGGGTGGGAGATGGTGTGATATCATAAGCTTGTGGCTCTATCATTGGATTCTTCTTCGATGATTTAGCAGCAGGAGAAGGTGGTGGGCTGCTATTATTGGAGACTTCATTTAGAGTGCGTTTAGCGGGGTGAAATGGTTGTGGTGCAGAGTTGCCAGATGCAGGAGAATTTCCTTGAGCGTGATGGTTGTAAGTCGTAAGTGGGGGCCATATGTTAATTGGATTTTCATCGTCACTCATAGCGAGATCGGCTTCAACGATGGCAATAGCCTGTGGCCCTGAGTAGTCCATGATTACCACACGTTAAGATTATTCACAGGAGTTCAGGATTTATGAGGCAGTATGCGGGGAGAGCGATTCATCCATGTCGTCACAAACCTCTTACTGCGCATGCGCAGACTTGGCCGCCCCTGACCAGGAAGGTCGGAGGGATAATGTTTTCACAGTTATAGACTAAGTTAGTTAATGTTCACACACCGTGATGACAAAAAATGGTAGAGGTGGTCTTATAATATCTCACAGCACACAACGAAGGGTTGGAACACAATAACACTGCCGGAATTCTAACAAAGAGCACGGAGCTCAAAACTGTAGGACCGGTCACACGCCATATTTGTTTTCCAATCCAGAGAGAGAGAGAGAGAGAGAGAGAGAGAGAAGAGAGAGAGAGAGAGAGAAGAACCCAAAGTAACGGCCCATAAAAGCCAAGGACACCTGGAGGGAAGAAGGGGCCAAACAAACGAAGGGAACGAAAAGGAGAGAGGAATAAGGTAACGAAGGGGGAGGGAACAGAAGGGAAGGGAAGGAAAGAGAAGGGAAGGGAAGGGAAGGGAAGGGAAGGGAAGGGAAGGGAAGGGAAGGGAAGGGAAGGGAAGGGAAGGGAAGGGAAGGGAAAGGAAGGGAAGGGAAGGATAAAAAGTGGGAGTGAAGAAAGGAAAGAAGAAAGGAAGTAAGGAAGTAAGGAAGGGAGGAAGCAAGCAAGCAAGGAAGGAAGGAAGGAAGGAAGGGTGGAAGCAAGCAAGCAAGCAAGGGAGGAAGGAAGGAAAGAAGGAAGGAAGGAAGAAAGGAAGAAGGAAGGAAGGAAGGAAGAAGGAAGGAAGGAAGGAAGGGAGGAAGGAAGGAAGGAACAAAAGAAAGAAAAAAAGAGAGGATCTCTGATGGGATAGTGTGTCGACTCAATATCACGAGAGAATGGAAGCACAGAAGAAAGAGAGGAGATAAAGAGCTCTGAGATAATGGGCCGAGAGATATAATGGGCTGAGAGATACGGGTCACATGGAGACACAAAGAAGCCTTAAGCCCTGCTGACTGCGTGAGCCGAGAAAAGGTCAAATAATATCTTATATGGTGGTCAGTGTGGCGCCGAGGCGAGAGCACAGACAGTGGGGGAGACGAAGAGAGAAAGAGAGAAAGAGAGAGATAGAGAGAAAGGTGTGTGTGTGTACTTATAGTGTGTGTGTGTGCGTGTGTGTGTGTGTACACACACACACACACACACACACACACACACACACACACACACACACACACACACACACACACACACACACACACACATATATATATATATATATATATATATAAATATATATATATATATATATATATATAATAATATATATATATATATATATATATATACAAGCAAAATATCTTTTTTCCGCTATAAGAGGAGTGACCTAGCACACACCCCACTATAAATAAATGAAACCATTGCGTCACTTCTCCCAATTCATCACTTTACAAGAAGACAGTTTTAAGAAAAATCTCTAGCCCCCAAAATTGCAGCAATATATCCTCACCCCAGTTCCATTACTCTTCATTGTTTCCTCTATTCCAATCTATACCTAACCTAATCTCACCTCATCTAATTTAAACTTTCATAATATCGCATTATTCAACCTCACCTAGCATCACGTCATAATACCTATCTTAACAATCGCTCCCTCTTACCCTCTTCAAACACGACAAACTCTCCCCTCCCATTCACCCCTAACCCCAGATCAGGATGGGAGAGGTCTTCATGTGCAAGAGGTACTCCAAAGGACAACATATAATTAGATAAGAACGAAGCTTAGAAAGCAAGAATCTAAACTGAGGTGACTCTAAGAAAAGGAATGTAAAAGGAGGAAGAGTATATTAAGTATTTTGTCGGTAATATCCAGCGTTTCTATCCTTGAGGACAAAATAACATCGAAGAAGTTGAGTTCGTGTAGATGGTAAAGGGGAAACTTACGCAATGTACGCAGTGTTGACGACGACACGCCAAAAGCTATCAAGAGTACAAATTCACCTGGACGGCGGAGGAAGTACTTAATCTTATGGATTGAAACTAAGTAATTAGGGCCAAATAATTACAAACAAGTAAATACGACTAGGTAATTACAAGGAGATTCAGAAAGGCAATGCAAACGAGTAAATACAACTGGGTGATTAACACTGGTAATTGGGTGATTACACTCGTAACTCGGTAATTACAAGCAAGTAATTATAGCGAGAAATTTCACAATTAGATAATTCTAACTAGCTAATGACCTACGCCTGGAGTTTCTCCACGCATGCGGTGAGGGAATGGACGGGGTTGTGCTTGAAAATAGAGACTACGAAGACGAGAAATTTTAGGTCACTGTGTCTATATTACCCAACCAGGTACATGAACGCGGAGAGCAGACATTGAAGTTAGATGTATCCGGGGTTTGGGGGTTGGTTGGTCAAGGAACAAGCGGGTGTTATGGAACAAGGAGGTGCCTTGTAACGAAGTTGGGGGTTGGGAGGGGGCAATGGAAGAAACATTTCGTCCTTTCAAGGAGGACTTTTACCAAAGACTCTCGGATCACTTCTGTGAATTTCGCAGAAGGACATCGATGTTAAATGTACTTCAGAGGAGCAGGGGAGGAGAAAGAGGATGAGGAAGAGGTGAAGAAGGAGGAGGAGGAGGGAAGAGGGAAAAAGGAGGACAGGTCCTCCGAGCAATGGAAAGCCAGCAAAGACACGTGAAGTAAATGTGAGAAGTGAAGTGTCTGGAAAGAAGAACGGACATGAAAGGTTTCGCCCCGAAGAGCAGAAAGGTGTCCAGATCGAGTAGAAACTGTCGTCGAAGCTCGAAGAACATAATTACAAAATAATGACTTCGTGTCAGGGGAAGTAGACTTATTGAAGACTGCACGGTGTTTGTGGATTAGAATATAAACATTCATTCTTATCTTAAGAATCTAGGAGCTTCAATATATATGAAGAGAAAGATAGAAATGACAGCGTAGTATAGAAAATATAAGATAATGAAAGAAGTACAGAGGAATATTGTGCATAAAAGAAATATCATAAAAGGAAGACAGTGACTTCTGGGTGAATGAAGTATGTATACATACATACATACATACATATACCAAAGGCTTTTTACCCCTTACATGGGAGGTAGCCAAAAAACGAAGGCATAAAAAACCATCCCCACCCATTCCATCCCTAATATCCTCCACCCTCTACCCTCCCTCTTATCTTGGCACCTCCTAGATGACGGGTCATCCTTACATCCTGTCCACTGGCCTGGGTTAGAAACAGTGTCGCAAGACAGCACATCCACAGCAAAGCAGCTTCGTTAAATCGGCAACCCCCCCTCTTCGCCCCCCCCATGCAGAAAAGGAGAAGACGGGGAGAAATCCCTTCGGGCTGCGTAAATTTTTCTCACACATACTACCTCACCCCCATCCCCCCATCCGTTCACATCATCATTCATATACAACCATTTTCCATTCACCCCTGTCTTCTATCCTCTCCCGTCCTTCCTCAACAGACATTCCCTCTTCCTCAAAGCCCCTTTCACCCCATCCATCCATCTCAATCTAGGTCGCCCCCTCATGTTCATTTCCTCCACATCTGCCTTCCATAACTCTTTTACTAGTCTTTCTTTACTCATTCTTTCCATGTGTCCAAACTATCCCAATACTCTTTCATCCACCCTATTTCTCAACTCCCTTACCACCCCCGTTGTATATATACACATAGATTATACATATTAAAAATGACGCATTTGTGTATATCTTAGCCGACACCAGGCAATTCTATTCATTTGAGGAGACTTGTTTTTAATTCTATCATTATTGTAACTATTATTATACATATACATATATATGTGTGTTTGTCTGTGTATATATATATATATATATATATATATATATATATATATATATATATATATGTATATATATATAATTTGAAGTTAATCGCTAATAACATCGAGAATCACACAAATAATTTCTGATTTCCGCTCCGGGAATCAAACCGAGACCTAGATGATACTAAGCCGTTATCTTACCGATTGACCCATAGGAGCTACAAAGG
>NC_134813.1:45090850-45095850 GCF_046742065.1 Oratosquilla oratoria | reverse complement strand
CACTTTTATTCTTGCTTCTCCCAGAGTACTTTATTCATCTTCATGACACCCTCTCTGTAACTGTTGTACTATTTTGCCGAAGGCCAGCGCTTCTATCCTTAGAATCGATACCGCGCGGAAAAGGTCGATACTGATACTGGTAATAACATATCACTGAGACTTTACAGCTTTAGACAACAACAATAATGTGTTCCCGGTATGATGCTACACTATGTTGGTTATGCTCATGTAACTGTGCTCTAACGATGACACTGACTCCTTTCGGGCCTGTGGTCGGTTTATATACTCACTGGACAGCTGGCCCGAGGGAATTTCAAAAACATGGTCATTTAAGTTATATCGTACATCTAATAGCACGTATAGGATATGCTCGATATTATTGTGATTATGAATATATATATATATATATATATGTGTGTGTGTGTGTGTGTGTGTGTGTGTGTGTGTGTGTGTGTGTGTGTGTGTGTGTGTGTGTGTGTGTGTGTGTGTGTGTGTGTGTGTGTGTGTGTGTGTGTGTGTGTGTGTGTGTGTATGTGTGTGTGTGTGTGTGTGTGTGTGTGTGTGTGTGTGTGTGTGTGTGTGTACGTGTGTGTGTGTGTGTGTGTGTGTGTGTGTGTTGTTATGTGTGCGTATGTTGTGTGTGTGTGTGTGTGTGTGTGTGTGTGTGTGTGTGTGTGTGTGTGTGTGTGTGTGTGTGTGTGTGTGTGTGTGTGTGTGTGTGTGTGAGTGTGTGTGTGTGTGTGTGTGTGTGGATGTGTGTGTGTGTGTGTGTGTGTGTGTGTGTGTGTGTGTGTGTGTACTGTGTGTGTGGTGTGTGGTGTGTGTGTGTGTGTGTGTGTGTGTGTGTGTGTGCTGTGTGTGTGTGGGGTGATGTGTGTGTGATGTGTGTGTGTGCTGTGTGTGTGGTGTGATGTGTGTATGCTGTGTGTGTGTGTGGTGTGTGTGTGTGTGTGTGTGTGTGTGTGTGTGTGTGTGTGTGTGTGTGTGTGTGTGTGTGTGTGTGTGTGTGTGTGTGTGAGTGTGTGTAAGTTTTTTTTTGTGTGTGTGCGTGTGTATTCACTTGGTCTTTGGATCACGTGTTGGACTCGTGATCGACAGCTATTTCCCCCCTGGAAGAGAGCTCAGAGCTCGTAGGTCCGATCTATGGGTAATGCTATGACCTTTCACACACACACACACCCAACTCCCCGCCCACGAGAGTCAGAGTAACGACCCGAAGCGCAGCAGTACCGAAATAATTTCGGCCCTGGGCAGGATTCGAACCAGGGGCTGCGGGCCACTTTCGTGGCAGCTCAGCGTTCTACCAACTGCGCCACCGAGTCGTGTGTGTGTGTGTGTGTGTGTGTGTGTGTGTGTGTGTGTGTGTGTGTGTGTGTGTGTGTGTGTGTGTGTGTGTGTGTGTGTGTGTGTGTGTGTGTGTGTGTGTGTGTGTGTAACTAAACTACTCAACTTATTTTGATAACTGGTTGTTATGAAGGCAACCCCTCCCCACCGCCCCTCCCTATCATTTCTTTTAATCCCTACGCTACGATGACGCACTTAAGATCTTTTTTCTGACTAACGACAGACGATTCCATTCAGCTTAGGATGAATCCCCGCCCTAAAGGTGCTAATGAGCTTGGAGGACATATTTTTGCTCAAAACATCAGAAATTATCACCAGATTCACCTTTACCCAAAGTGTTACGACAGTGGCAGTCATCACATGTCATTTGTAATTGAACCTGAGACCTCACGAGAAGATCACCTTATCGAACACACCACAGACTTACCCTTGGTAGAGCTAAATCTAGTTCTTCCCAAATATGGGCAAAATAAGCCACGCCCTCATTATCTCCTGGCCAATTAGATCCGTCACCCCGCTTCCATCCAATACGCGCCATTCAAGAGCGATCGTGATTGGTCAGAGACGAAAGGAAGCGTGGTTACATTCATTCATCTATGATTCATTCACCCTTCTAATATCCTTCTAAATGCTTCTAACACCAAACTAACCTCTAACCCATAGATTACTTCTATGCTTGCTTATGTCTCAAATCACTTAGACATTCCGATCTCCAGTTCATCTCCTACACACTTACTGTACTCCATCTACATCTATTCTTCATTCACCATATACACACTCATACACACACACAAATACACACAAACACACACACACACACACACACACACACACACACACACACACACACACACACACACACACACACACACACACACACACACACTCGGTGGCACAGTTGGTAGAGCGCTGAACTGGGAAGCAGAAGTGCTCCCAGTAACCAGTTCGAATCCTGCCCAGGGCCGAAATTATTTCGGTATCGCTGTGCTCGGGTCGTTACTCACTCTCGTGGGCGGGGAGTTGGGGTGTGTGTGCGTGTAAGGTCATAGCATTACCCATAGATCGGACCTACGAGCTCTGAGCTCTCTTCCGGGACGGAAATAGCTGTCGATCACGAGTCCAACACACGTGATCCAAAGACCATGATGAATACACACACACACACACACACACACACACACACACACACACACACACACACACACACACACTTTTGTCGGATGGACGGTGAAGATTGGAGTTCTGAAGGAAAAGTGAAATTTTCGTGGATCTCAAAGCAAAGGAAGTACCTTATTGTATTTACAGGAAAGGGGAAAGCTCGTGGTGTGGTGGGAAAGTGAGGAAAAGGAGATGGGGAGGGATTACTGAGGGAAATGGAAGGAAATGAGGAAGGGGAGGACTTGGTCCAGGAGGCCAGGTGTCTTGTAAACAAGAGAAAGACCGATGATTTTGGTGAAGGGATTAACAAAAATGTAAAGATTAGAAATATAGATAAGAGCAGCACAATGGAAGGTGAGGATAAAAAATTCCAGGGATTTAATGACGGGGGGGGGGGCGGATACCAACCTCCCCCGATTAGCAAGACTAGAGGAAAAACTTGATAAAATGTCCGAACATTGGGAGAAGAGGTTCGGTAACATAGCAAAGATTGCGCAGAGAGTTGAAAAATTGGAAGAACTAGAGAAGGTGAACAAAAACTTAACTAAAGAAATAGAAGAATTAAAAAGACAGTTAAAAGAAGTAAAAGAGGAGAATGAAGAATTAAAGAGGAATAATAAAGACAATAAAGAGGCCATAGCAAAAGAAGCACAGGGTTGGAAAAAATCCAAGAAAACAGTAAAGTTGCATTTACTGACATAATTAAACAGCAAATGAAAGAACAAACTGAAGACTCAGTTATTAAAGTGATGAGACAGAAGGAGAATATAGTAAGAAACTTAGCAGATAAAAAGAAATGTATAACTAAATTAGGAATGGAAGAGAAATATAACCTAAATAGAACCACAAGAATCAATGAGGAAAAAGAAAAAGTAAGCAGTTTACTAGAATTAGTTCAGGAAGATGAACCTGAAATCATGAAACAAATTGAAGAGATGTTTAGACTCGGAAAGTATAGTACAGATAAGACCAGACCAATTAAGATTAAATTCAGGTCACAAACGACGGCAGAGAATATCTTAGCAAAAACAAGGAAACTAGCAGCAAGTTAACAATATAAAAAGGTATGGATAAAAAGAGAAATGAATAAAGAGGAAAGAGAGGAGGAAAAAATGAAAAGACATGAAGCTAAGGAAAAAACGAGAAAAGAACAGAGTCAGAAAAAGAGAAATTCTATTGGAGAGTAGTGAATATGAAAGTAAGGAAATACGACATACTAGAGAAAAACAAAAGGGAAACAGAGAATACAATGGAAGTGGCAGAAAACTAAGAGTGTCTTACACAAATATAGATGGATCAATAACAGGATTGAATGAGCTGAATGATTATCTGAAGGAAAAAGAACCGGACATAATGGGAATTGTAGAAACGAAATTAAAAGGTCCACTACCACCCAACAGTGTAGGACATTACGCATATAATTATTGGAATAGAAACAGAGACAAAACAAGGGGGTAGAGTTATGTTTCTGACTAAGAAGGATATAAACGTGAGGTGTGTCACATATGGAAAGAATACAGTAGAGATGATTATAATCGAAGTAGAAGACAGAGATAAGAAGAGCAGAAAGTTTGTGATAAATTATGTGCCTCCAAAAACAGCCTCGTGGGAAGAGAGTGAACATAAAAGTATGTTAGAAGACACAAGGATAACATTAAATAAGATAATGGAAGATGGAGGAAGAATAGTTATGATGGGCGACTTTAATTGCAAAGAAGTCTGCTGGGGAGAGATGACGGTAAAGGGTGGAGACGGCTCATGGGGAAATGCTCTACTCGAGATGATTATTGACCATACAATGGCACAGTGGATACAGGAGAACACTAGGTATCGAAATGAAGAAGAACCATCGAGACTAGACCTAATAATCACATCTGAACCTGGAATAGTGGAAAAGATTGAATATAAAACACCAATAAGTAAAAGTGACCACATATTGATTGAACTGGAACTAAATGAGGAAAAATACACGAAAAGAAATAAACAATATAGAAAAGGAAGAATGATGTATGATAAAACAAACTTTGATAAAGTAAGAGAATTCTTTCAAAAAGAAAACTGGGAAGGAATATACAAAGAAGAAACAACAGTGGAGGAGAAATTTAATATTTTGACAAAAAATTATATAAAAAAGGAGTGGAAAAGTATGTCCCAAGACAAAAACAAGAAAAAGAATATGTAAAGTGCTGGTACAATAAAAGTTGTAGGGAGTTAAAAGACAAAAGAGATAAAGCTTGGACCAAATGGTAGAAAGAAAAAAGACTTGAAAAATGGAAAATATATACTTGTTATAGAAATGAATATGTACAAGCGTACAGAGAGAAAAAGAGAAAATATGAAAAAGATGTCATAGAAAAATGTAAAGATCAACCAAAATTATTTTACAGATTTGTAAACAACAAATTGAAAAACAAACAAGATTTGGAGAAATTAAGACAAGGAGGAGTTGAATACACAGAGGAAATAGAAATGGCGGAAATTATGAACAAGCATTTTAA
>NC_134813.1:45078350-45085850 GCF_046742065.1 Oratosquilla oratoria | reverse complement strand
TATTTTTCTTTGTCTCTCTTTTCTTCTCTTTCTCTCTCTCTCTCTCTCTCTCTCTCTCTTTCTCTCTTCTAAATTGCCGATAAGGCGTTATTATCGTGTTGGACTTATCGAAATCTTCTGTTCCGTGTTCAGCGTCATTCTACTAACTCGACTTAAACTCGTTCATAAGACTCCGACACCTAAGCCCCGCCCACTCCTGCCTTATAAGGATAGGAAGAATTCGCTTTTGTTTGTTGTCCATCTTTTACATGCAGAATAGTGTCCATAACATAATGAGGAAACACACATTATCGTTCGGCCCGAGATTGCTTCCGTTAATGAGAAAACTTTGATGGTCAGAGCTGAGAGGAGGCGGAGCTTAAGTGACAGATTTTCTTAAATGGACTGGACAGTTCAGCCTTAAGGGCGGTATTCGTGACTGAGTTAATCAAGTTTTGACCCTTACATGGTTTAGGGGTTTTCTTTTAGAATAATCTGGACCTAATTAGAATAAATACAACAAACGACGATACTACCGAATGGATTTATTGATATATTTCATTATTCGCAATCTATTTCTAGATTTTTTTTTTAAATCTATATTTCTCTATTGCAGAAAAATAAATAAGATAAAAATACATGAATAAGTAGATAAGATAAAATATAATTGATAAAAATTTAATTAAGTAAAGTAAAATTAAATCAAATCAAATTACATTAAATTAGATTCGATTATTATTTTAAGCCTTTCATGTTGTCTTCATCTGTTTTATAGGGATCACATTTAATGCTTATGACGTAGGCAAAAATCATATTTCCTTATTTAACGTTACCAAACCTTTTAGTTGAAGGGTCCTCTGTTAAATTGATAAAACTGTTTATTTTCCTTAACATTGATAATATCTCTCAAGGACGCCAACTGATCAAACGTTTTAAATGAGATATATTTCTGAAACTTGAAGCTTAGAGAGATCCGATAATGTGTAAGTTTTTTTCGAGGTTCCCTTGCAACAACTTTGTCGTTATCCAGAAGACTGATAAGGTGTTAATTAGGTCATTTGTCATGCCAGCAATTGGAACATTTGTTATATCATGATTTTTTTTTTTTGTTATATAATGAATTTTCTTTTACCAATAAGCTAGTGAGTTTACTGCCGTAATGTTTTTTTTTTATAGATAATATCTTATCTTCCCTGATAAGATGATATATTTACAAGAATAGTAGATTTGGTCCTAATGAGACTAGTTATTAGTACAGGATGGCACCTCCATCTCTTAGTCTAGTAAACTCAATGGTCTCTAACATCTAATAGATTAGATACTTTGTTCATTAACTCCTCTCGGGTTGCGTCTAAAAATATATAATCTAGCATTCTCTCTCTCTCTCTCTCTCTCTCTCTCTCTCTCTCTCTCTCTCTCTCTCTCTCTCTCTCTCTCTCTCTCTCTCTCTCTCTCTCTCTCTCTCTCTCTCTCTCTCTCTCTCTCTCTCTCTCTCTCTCTCTCTCTCTCTCTCTCTCTCTCTCTCTCTCTTTCTAGTGCACCGAGTAAAGAGTTCGTTTCTATCCTGCTTGACCCAAATGTAATAATCCTAAGCAAGTCTTGTAGGTGTTAGCACATAGGGCAAAAGTGACAAGGCAGGTCGCTGCTGAGAGCCTCCTGCCGTGAGCTCACTGACAGAAGAGGAAGAGTGTAGATGAATAAAATCGAATGGCGGCAGGTAGAACTGAAGGGTAGAGACCACCTGTTACTGGGAACTGATTAAAAGATTTTCAGGTTTAGTGAGCAGGGCCTCTGCAACCAGGGAGGTACGAGTAGGTTTACTACGAACTGGGGGTAGATAGATACATTCATAGTACACCAGTGGTTCCCAAATTTTTCCAGTTTATCACGTCACATTAAGCATGTTACCCCTTTCACAAAATGTTGTCAACATTGATATATATGTTGAAGTGAGGAAGACAAATGAGTGGAAGGGCGGTGAGCTAGACACAGAGAACAGTTGGAGTTTTATTCACTGACGTTTCGTCCTTACTTTGAGAATGTCCTGGTAAGGACGAAACGTCAGTGAATAAAACTCCAACTGTTATCTATGTTTAGCTCACCGCCCTTCCACTTATTGATATATATGGCTAAATTAAAACACTAGAGATATTTTTGCTTATTTAGAGTGTTTGAACATTGTGCATCTCTAATGACTATTGCCAAAGATGTCAAGAACATCAGTGGGATGGATGGAGTTGCATGCTCGAAGCCAGTTAAGGAATTTTTGCCCTTTTGATTTTCAGAATTCTTAAAAAAAAAAATTCTATCACCCCCATTACCCCCCGAAAATGGGTTAAATTACCCCCAGGGCGTAATTTAACCCCCAGTTTGGGAACCGCTGTCCAGGTAGAGGAATAACAATAAAAAATGACAACAACAACGACGACAACGACGACGACGACGACGACGACTAAGACGACAGCGATCCCAATAACCAAAAATTCGAAACAATCATGACCCAATTTAACCCGATCCCTTGACCTTGTGTGTTTTAAGACGGACAAAATGACGCGCTGTACGTGTAGGGTGACAAAAGGAACACATCATCAGGCAGAATCTGCGTGGCGCGCTGTGAGATGTTTTACATATAAATAAATGAATAAATGAATAGAATAATAAACATATAGATAAGAAAATAAATAGACATATATGAATATATAGAATAAATGAATAAATGAATATGTGAATAAATGAATGAAGTGATAAATAAATGAACAATTAAATTGAAAAATAATTAAAAAGGTGAACAAACAAGTGAATGAAAATAAATGAACACGAAATAGAGAAACAAATTATTTATAGATTATACTGTCACCCAATTCCTAGCCAACCAGAGCTGGTGTGACGGCTTCCAGCGTTGTGATCCTTCTCAACCCTCATTGGGCACTCCAACTCAAACCCACTATGTGTGCGTGCAAGGAGAGTTGGAGTAACAACCCGTAGCGTAGCGATACTGAAATAATTTCAGCCCTGTGTGTGTGTGTGTGTGTGTGTGTGTGTGTGTGTGTGTGTGTGTGTGTGTGTGTGTGTGTGTGTGTGTGTGTGTGTGTGTGTGTGTGTGTGTGTGTGTGTGTGTGTGTTGTTGTGTGTTGGTGTGTGTGTGGGTGTGTGTGTGGTTGTGTGTTGTGTGTGTGTTGTGTTGTGTGTGTGTGTGGTGTGTATGTGTGTGTGTGTGTGGTGTGTGTGTGTGTGTGTGTGTGTGTGGGTTGTGTGTGTGTGTGTTGTGGTGTGTGTGTGTGTGTGTTGTCTGTGTGTGTGTGTGTGTGTGTGTGTGTGTTGTGTTGTTGTTGTGTGTGTGTGTGTGTGGTGTGTTTTTGTGTGTGTGTGTTGTGTTTGTGTGTGTGTGGTGTGTATGTGTGTGTGTGGTGTGTGCTTGTGTGTTTTCGTGCGCGTGTGTGTGTGTGTGTGTGTGTGTGTGTGTGTGCGTGTGTGCAAGCGTGTGTGTGTACAATAGATACATAATCAACGATAGAAACAGATAAACAATACATACAGATGAAAATAACAAAATAATTAAATAGTAAACGATATGCAAAAACAAACAAATGAATAAACAATGAAGTAGATTCATAAGGAATTGTACAAATAACATAATAAATTCCGAAAGAGAGGCTACACAGATCTTTCAATATACCTGGAGCAAATATATCCGTGAAACTAAAATTAGCTTATACCCTTGGAGCACTTTATATCGTATAATAGCTGTCATCAGGCTTTTTTCCTAATCTCAATTTCACCCGTGTCTCCTTTTGACAGAATCGATCCGATGTGTTCAGTCATTGATTTCGTCTAAGAGAAGATAACATCACTTAGGCTGATGTGCTCCCAATACGTGGGTCGCTGTGGCCCCTAGGTTAAGTACCCCGCTCAGGAGTCCAAACGTCCACTTTTCATGATTTGCGTCGAGTTGATGAGAAAACGGGAGGAGTGGGGGGTGGGAGGGAAGAGGGGAGAGGGGTGTAAGGAGTTTGGGGAGACGGTGGAGAAGGGGACATTAGGGGCGGTCGTGGAAGGGAGAGAAGTCGTTGCTCCAAAAGTTCAAGGCCGCTACACACGCCTTTGGAAAGACTTAACAACTCTCTGCAGTGTTGCCAACGTCGAAGGTCATTGATTTCCATATTTCCTCCCCCAAGTTGATAGGACTTGTGTTTACGGGAAAGTTTCTTCGTTTTGTCACTTCATAGTGCATCCCTAGTTTGTTACTGAATCTAGGATAAAGGGCTCAGTGTCTAGAACTGGGGCTAGAAGATGGAAAAACAGTATTCAGCAAACCGTCTCCTGTGTACATGTATGAACAGTTTCGGACTATCGACAAGACTAAGACTGCGAAAAAGTATATATAGTGTTTAAAATCAACACGAGTATGCAAGGGCTATTACTTGTTTTCGCCTTTTTTTTGAAAGAATGATAAAAAAAATTTGACTCAAAACTCTTATTCGAAATGGGGCTGGTCCAGGTTATAAACACACGAAGAGGGGAGTAGGGGGGGTGTAGGAGGGGAGGGTGTAGGAGGGGAGGGTGGGAGGGGAAAAGGAGGAGAAGACTTTGGGCTCAGTAAACAAATCTTCACGTCTGGAAGAAAACGAATGCGTGTGTGTGTGTGTGTGTGTGTGTGTGTGTGTGTGTGTGTGTGTGTGTGTGTGTGTGTGTGTGTGTGTGTGTGTGTGTGTGTGTGTGTGGGTGTGTGTGTGTGTGTGTGGTGTGTGTGTGTGTGTGTGTGTGTGTGTGTGTGTGTGTGTGTTGTGTGTTGTGTGTGTCTGTGTGTGTGTGTTGTGTGTGTCTGTGTCTGTGTGTGTGTCTGTGTGTGTGTGTGTGTGTGTGTGTGTGTTGTGTGTGTGTGTGTGTGTGTGTGTGTGTGTGTGTGTGTATGTATGTGTGTGTGTGTGTGTGGTGTGTGTGTGTGTGTGTGGTGTGGGGTGTTGTGTGGTGTGTGTGTGTGTGTATTTACCTAGTTGTATTTACCTAGTTGTATTTTACGGGAAGGGGAGCTATGCTCGTGTGGTCCCGTCTTCATTTCTCATTTTATCTAAACAATTTTTAAATTCATGTATTGTTTTTGCACACACCACTTTCTCATCTAACTTGTTCCAACTGTCTATTACTCTGTGAGGAAAGCTGTTCTTTTTCAAATCTCTTCTATAGCTGTCTTTTTTTTATTTTATTTACGTGTCCTCTTGTATTTCTGTTATCCCATTTTATTTTATCAGATTCTCTCTATCAGTAATTTCTATGCCTTTCATGATTCTGTAAATAGCTATCAAATCTCCTCTCTCTCTTCTTTGCTCTAGTGTCTGTAGTTCAAGTTTTTGTAGTCTCTCTTCATATGATAGTTTTGAGAGTGTTGGTGCCAGTTTTGTAATTGCTCTTTGTATTCTTTCAAGTTTTTTTATACATTTTTTTGTACTTGGTGACCATATCGTTGCTGCATATTCCAATCTTGGTCTTATCAGGGTGATTAGGATTTTCCTCACCATTTCTTCATCCAGGTATGTAAATGCCACTTTGATTGTTCTTATTGAATTATAAGTTTCTCCAAAAATCTTATTTATATGTTTCTCAGGTGACATATTATTCATACCAATGACTCCCAGGTTCTTCTCATTTTTTACTTTTTTTATTCCTTCTTCTCCCAAATTATATGATCCTGTTATTCTGTTTTTGCTTTTTCCAAATTCCATTATACTACACTTTTTTGTATTGAACTCCATCTCCCACTTCCTACTCCATTCCTGTACTTTATTTAGATCTCTCTGTAGTGATTCACAATCTTCTTCAGTTTTCACTCTTTTCAGTAGTTTTGCATCGTCTGCAAAGAATCTCATATAGCTTTCAATTCCTTAATCCATATCATTAAGATATATAGCAAACATTATTGGGGCCAGAACTGTTCCCTGCAGGACACCGCTTATTACTTCATTCCATTTTGAGTGCTGGTTTCTTATCACTACTCTCACTTTTCTTTCTTGCAAAAAGTCTTCCATCCAATTTAGTAATTTACCTTGTATTCCTCCTTCAGATTCTAGTTTCTTAAGTAACTTCTTATGTGGTACTTTGTCAAAAGCTTTTTTTAGGTCTAGAAATGCACAATCAGCCCATCCATCTCTTTCTTGTATTATATCTATTAGCCTTGAATAGAAACATATTAAATTGGTGATGCATGATCGTCCTTGTCTGAATCCAAATTGCCTTGGATTTAGTACGTTGTTTTTTTCCAAGTATTTTACCCATCTATTTTTGATAATTCTTTCACAAATTTTTGCTATTGTACTTGTTAGAGAGACTGGTCTATAGTTGGTAGGTTCTTCTTTATTTCCTCCTTTATATATAGGTACTATATTTGCTTTTTTCCAATCTTCTGGAACTTTTCCTTCTTTCAAGGAACTGTTTATTATGCTATGTATTTTGTGGGAGAGTTCATTCCTGCATTCTTTCAGAATCCAGTTTGCTATTTCATCTGGTCCATGCGATTTTCTGACATCAAGATTACTCAAGTGTATCAATATTTCATTCTTTGATACTTCTATTTCTTCTATAGGGGGGACTTTCTCTTTCCATTCAATCTCTTCAGGTTGTATGTTCTCCCTTGTAAACACTGATTTAAAATGTTTGTTCATAATTTCCGCCATTTCCATTTCCTCAGTGTATTCAACTCCCCCTTGTCTTAATTTCTCCAAGTCCTGTTTGTTTTTCAGTTTATTGTTTACAAATCTGTAGAATAGTTTTGGTTGATCTTTACATTTTTCTATGACTTCTTTTTCATATTTTCTCTTTTGTTCTCTGCGCACTTGTACATATTCATTTCTATAACTGGTATATATTTTCCATTTTTCAGGTCTTCTGTATTTTTTCCATCTGGTCCAGGCTTTGTCTCTTTTGTCTTTTAACTCCCTACAACTTTTGTTGTACCAGCATTTTACATATTCTTTTTCTTGTTTTTGTCTTGGGACATACTTTTCCACTCCTTTTAATGTAATTTTTTGTCAAAATATTCCATTTCTTTTCCACTGATGTTTCTTCTTTGTATATTTCTCCCCAGTTTTCTTGTTGAAAGAATTCTCTTATTTTGACAAAGTTTGTTTTTTCATACATCATTCTTCCTTTTCTATATTGTTCATTTCTTTTCATATATTTTTCTTCATTAAGTTCCAGTTCAATCAATATGTGGTCACTTTTACCTATTGGTGTTTTATATTCAATCTTGTCCACTATTCTAGGTTCAGATGTAATTAATGAGTCTAGTCTCGATGGTTCTTCTTCATTTCTATACCTAGTGTTCTCTTGGATCTATTGTGTCATTGTGTAGTCAATAATCATCTCAAGTAGAGCGTTTCCCCATGAGTCGTCTCCATCCTTTACTGTCATTTCTTCCCAGCAGATTTCTTTGCAATTAAAGTCGCCCATCATAACTATTCTTCCTCCATCTTCCATTATTTTATCTAATGTTATCTTTGTGTCCTCTAACATACTTTTATGTTCACT
>NC_134813.1:45035850-45040850 GCF_046742065.1 Oratosquilla oratoria | reverse complement strand
TAGCCAGAATAAAACCTGCAAATAAGGTTACTGTTCGGTGATTTTATTTATTCGGTAATGAAAGGGTGATATTCTGTTTCAATTATCCCTTCCATACCTGCTGATACCTTTCATTTTAGATTCTATTTACCCAAGCCTTAGCAAGGGAATTATTTTCTAACAATCAGGAGAAACTCTTTATACCTTCTTACACTCTTAAAAAAGCAATGCATTTCAGACTCATTTGTTTTTTGTTAAGAGCAGGTGATTTCATGATTTTCAGTGTGTTTTCTGAACTTTCTAAACTGAAGACTGAATCTCATATCGCTGGGGATAAGATTATTTGTGTGTGTGTGTGTGTGTGTGTGTGTGTGTGTGTGTGTGTGTGTGTGTGTGTGTGTGTGTGTGTGTGTGTGTGTGTGTGTGTGTGTGTGTGTGTGTGTGTGTGTGTGTGTGTGTGTGTGTGTGTGTGTGTGTGTGTGTGTGTGTGTGTGTGTGTGTGTGTGTGTGTGTGTGTGTGTGTGTGTGTGTGTGTGTGTATTCACCTCGGATCTGCTGCAGCCTCTTTTCGAGACAGCCAGACACCACCCTACGGCAGTGAGCTCAGAGCTCATTATTAGCAGGTCTCTGGGTAGGTCTGAGACCACTCACACTCCACACACCGGGAATGCAAGGTCACAACTCCTTGACTAACGTCCCGTACCTACTCGCTGCTAGGTGAACAGGGGCTACACGTTAAAGGAGACAAACCCAACTTGTCTCCGCCCGGCCGGGGAATCGAACCCCGGTTCTCCGGCTTGTGAGGCCAGTGCCTTACCAATCCGCCACCGGTGTGTGTGTGTGTGTGTGTGTGTGTGTGTGTGTGTGTGTGTGTGTGTGTGTGTGTGTGTGTGTGTGTGTGTGTGTGTGTGTGTGTGTGTGTGTGTGTGTGTGTGTGTGTGTGTGTGTGTGTGTGTGTGTGTGTGTGTGTGTGTGTGTGTGTGTAATCATACTTTTATTTCATTAGCAACCCCGGCGATCATTTATCTCTCAGTCGTTTTTCACAAATTTAGGCTTTTAATTAGCTTTACTCTACTACGTAGTGAGGCTTCCGTTACATGAATATAATAGTTTGGCGACACATGATGATAAACACTTGTTGAGACCCTTTGAATTGTCATGAAGGGTCTCCTTAACTGAATGAAATCGCCAACAAACGCATGCCACCACATATCACCACATACAACCGCATACCACCACATACCATCGCCACCGACTGAACTGGTACTCTACCTTCCCCACCAACCCTACCACACTCAGTATTTGGTCTTTCTTCTTCTTGTTCTTCTTCTTCTTCTTCTTCTACTTCTTCTTTTTCTTCTTCTTCCTCTTCTTCATATTCTTTCTTCTTCTTCTTCTTCTTCTTCTTCTTCTTCTTCTTCTTCTTCTTCTTCTTCTTCTTCTTCTTCTTCTTCTTCTTCTTCTTCTTCTTCTTTTTTCTTCTTCTTCTTCTTCTTCTTCTTCTTCTTCTTCTTCTTTTCTTCTTCTTCTTCTTCTTCTTCTTTCTTCTTGTTCTTCTTCTTCTTCTTCTTCTTCTTCTTCTTCTTCTTCTTCTTCTTCTTCTTCTTCTTCTTCTTCTTCTTCTTCTTCTTCTTCTTCTTCTTCTTCTTCTTCTTCTTCTTCTTCTTCTTCTTCTTCTTCTTCTTCTTCTTCTTCTTCAACTTTTTCTTCTTCCTCTTTTTCTTCTTCTTCTTCTTCTTCTTCTTCTTCTTCTTCTTCTTCTTCTTCTTCTTCTTCTTCTTCTTCTTCTTCTTCTTCTTCTTCTTCTTCTTCTTCTTCTTCTTCTTCTTCTTCTTTCTTCCTCTTCTTCTTCTTCTTCTTCTTTTTTCTCTCTTTCTCTGAGAAGGTGACTGATGATTTTCAAAATTTACTAGAATGGAGCAGACATCTCCCCCCTCTCCCCCCTCCCTCCCCCTAACGCCTTCTAGACCTCAAATCCCAAAAGTCCCCTTCTTCTTCCCTTGCCCCCCTCCTAAGCTCCCCACTGCACCGTTTTCTCTATGCGCTTTCAAAGAAAACGTGATGTGGAACATAGAGCATGGGAGGTGGATTTCTGATGTGAAAAGCAAAGATTGGGTCATAAGTATAAAGTTCAAACTTTTTCATGGTCTGTACTCTGATGGTATGTTTTTGCTATTTTAACAAAATATTCCGTTCAATTGTGGAATATCCCAAAAACGAAGGGCTTAAATGCCGCTAAAATCTGCAAGGTTATGTAGGTTTTAGCTATCATCGTAGCAGGTCCTTTACCGTAGAGGTTAGTCCTACTAGAAATTGAGATGACCAAATTTGCAAGCAGCTACTTTTTTTTTTTCAAAATTTCTTCAAGAACGTTGATCTCCGTTACACACCCAAAGGCTGAAGTCCTTGTTTTGTTTTTGTTTTTGTTTTGTTTTTTGTCAAAATTTCTTCAAGAGCATTGATCTTCGTTACAGACCCAAAAGCTTAAGTCCTTGTCTTTTTTTTTCAAAATTTCTTCAAGAACATTGATCTTCGGTACAAACCCAATGACTGAAGTCCATGTTTTGTTTTTTTCTTTCAAAATTTCTTCAAGAATATTGGTCTTTCTTACAGATCCAATGGCTGAAGTCCTTGTCTATGTGCTTAAACTTCAAACCCAAAATTTAGTTTAACAATACATACTTCACCCTCTTTAACAGGCAAAATTTGGGGCCCTAGATTATAGCTTATAAAAGGAAGCAAGAACGCACATCCATCAACTGGAGTCTGGATGAAGGCCGGAGGAGGAGGGGGGAGGGGGAGGAAGAGGGGAAACGGGGTGGGGGAAGGGGAGGAGGAGGGGAGGAGGACGGGAAAGGGGGTGGGGGAAGAGGAGGAAGAGGGGAGGAGGATGGGAGAAGGGGAGGGGGAGGGAAAGGAGGAGGAGAAGGAGGAAGTGGTTTCAGGAGTTGAGCGGGACTCAAAATTTCACGAAGAATTTCCAAGTCGAAAAATGCCCACGTTCTTAAAGAACATTGAAATAAAAAGGTATAAAACAAAGATCATATCCCCTTTGTTCAAAGGCAAGGAAGACGTCATCAACCCTTGCTACGCCATTGAAATGAATTAAATCGCCTGGCGACAGCTAGGATGAGAGGAAAAGGGTGACCCAATAAGTAAGGCGGGATACAATAAGGACGAATTAAACAGCCTGACGGCATCAGCACTAATAGAAAAAGTACCGTTTAGTATGGAAGGGAGAGAAAGACGACGGGAGAGTAAAGAGAGAGGGAAAAAAAGAGAGATCCAAAATAAAAATCAGAGAAAAGGGGAAAAAGAGAAAAGAGGAAAAAAGAGAGAAGACAGCAAAACGGAGGAAAAAAAGGGCAAATAAAAGAACATATAGAGAAAAACAAAAAACAAACAGAACATGATGAAAAGTTAGACAGACAGACTGGCATATGGACAGGCAGGTAGGTAGACAGATAGACGGAAAGAGCGGACGCGCGAGCATAATTATGTCCTTCCATCAAACTATGGACATAGTTGTCCATGCACCCCGTCTAGTTTTAAATATTTCACCATAATCACCTTTTCTCCCCTTCCTCCTCCTCCTCCTCCTTCTCCTCCTCTTCCTACTCTTCTTCTCTCTACTCTTCCTTCTTCCCCTCCTCCTTCTTCTCCTTCTGTTACTTCTCCTCCTTCTCTTCCTCATCTCCTTCTTTATCATTTTCTCCCCCTTCTTCCCTCTTCTCCTTCTATTTCTCCTCTTCCCCCTCCTCCTCCTCACCCTCTCTTCCTTCTCTTCCTCCTGTGCTTCTTTATCATCCTCTTTCTCTTCCCTCTCCTCTTCCTCCTCTTCTTCCTCCTCTGCTTCTTTCTCATCCTCTTTCTCATCTTCATCCTATTCTTCTTTCTGTTCCTCTTCCTCCTTCTCATCTTCTTCCTCTTTTTCCTTCTTCCCCCTTTTGTCTCGTCTTCCTCTTCCCCCTTTCGTTCTTCCTCCTCCCTTCCTCTTTCTCATTTTATTCTTCCCCCGCCTCCTATTCTTCCTCTCTCTTCTCCTTCTTCTTCACTTTTTCTCCTAGCTCCTCTTTTTCATCTTCCTCTTCTTCCTTTTCTTCTTACACCTCTTTCTCTCCCTCTTCCTTCTGTTCTTCCATGTCCTCCTCCCTTTCTTCCTTCCGCTCTTCCCCTACTTATTCTTCTTTCTCCTCCTTCTACTCCTTCCTCTGGATTCTCTTATTGTTTCTCATCTTCCCAATCCTCCTCTACTTCTTCTGACTCCTCTAATACTTCTTCCTCCTTCTTCTTCTCCTCACCCTCCTCCGTCTCCTCCTCCTTCTTGTCTTCCCCTCCTCCTCTTCCTGATCCTCTTCGTCTAACTCTTCCCCTACCTCTTATATCTTTCTCCTCCTTCTCCTCCTTCTTCTCCTTCTCCTCCTTCTCCTCCTTCTACTCCTCTGGGTCCTCTCACTGATTCTCATCTTCCCAATCTTCCTTTACTCCTTTCAACTCCTCTAATACCTCTTCCTTCTTCTTCTCCTCATCCTCCTCCGTCTCCTCCTCCTCTTCCTCCTCCCCTCCTCCTTTTCCCGATCCTCTTCGTCTATCTCTTCCCCTACCTTTTATTCTTCTTTCTCTTCATTCTCCTTCATTCTCCTTCATTCTCCTTCTTCTACTCCTTTCTCATCTTTCCAATCCTCCTCTACTTCTTCTGACTCCTCTAATACCTCTTCCTTCTTCTTCTTCTTACCTTCCTCCGTCTCCTCTTCTTCTTCCTCTTCCTTTTCCTCTTCCTTCTACTCCTCCCTCTGGATTATCTTACTGTTTCTCATCTTCCCAATCCTCCTCTACTTCTTCTGACTCCTCTAATACTTCTTCCTTCTTCTTTTCACCCTCCTCCGTATCCTCCTCCTCTTCCTCCTCCTTCTCTTCTTCCTTCTACTCCTTCTTCTGGATTATCTTACTGTTTCTCATCTTCCCAATCCTCCTCTACTTCTTCTGACTCCTTTAACACTCCTTCCTTCTTCTTTCTCCTC
>NC_134813.1:45005850-45008350 GCF_046742065.1 Oratosquilla oratoria | reverse complement strand
AATTTAAGATATAAAAACAGTTGCCAACCGTTCAGAAGCTCTTCCCTAATCTCACATTAAGCTTGTCCCTTTAAATGTTACTATTCCCGTATACCATGATGTCCCACAAAATGTACCCACTCTTTGAAATGTTTTATAAAGTTGCTGAATCATTTGGCCCGCCTTATTTTCAGCTATGTCTAGAAAATGGCGGTCATCTATTTGAAAAAAAAAATAGTTCCCCCTTTCTCTAGTCTAGTCTAGTCCTCCCTGCGTGTTCGCAAATGTTCAAACTGATAACCACCCTCCCGTTCGACATGACAATACCTTTATAGATTTTGTTTTGGCTGTCACTTGACTTTATCAATCAGCTGTAAGTGTCCATTGATAAGACCTTTAATTCGTTTTTGACTTACTCCACATAAGAATGGAATCATTTGACCGTAGCAAGACAGAAAATATACAAAATCTGTCATCCGGCTTAGGGTTCCAGTGCTAGTGTGGTGCTTGTCCCTTTATCATTTATCTGTTTATTTATTTATTTATCTATTTATTTATTAATTCATCTACTTCTTAATTAATTTGTTTATTAATCTGTCTATTTATCTATTTGCTTACCTATTTATTTATGTATTCATTTGTCTATTATTCATTCATTTATTTATTTATTCATTCATATATCTACTCATTTTAATCACTATCAATCTATAAGTTTATTTATACTTTTGTTTATATATTTATGCATTTATTTACTTGTCTTTTTTTATTCATTCCCTTATCAATCTATCTATTTACTTATCTATTTATTTATTTATTTATTTTTCAATCTTTTATCTATTTCTATTTATTTATTTTTCAATCTTTTATCTATTTCTATTTATTTATCTACTCATTTTTTAATTTACCTATGTCTTTATTTACCTTTATTTGTTCATTGATTTTCTTGATTATTTATATTCATTTGTTTATTCATTTACTTATTCATTCATTTATATATTTGCTTATTCATTTATCGGCTTATTTATTTTCATTCATCTCTTTATTCTGATTATTTATGAGTATTTTCCTATTCTTTCTAGTTGCTTATTTTCATCTATTTTTAAATAATTCATTTATCTTATATACACATTTTTGCCTTAGCTTTAATCAGTTAAAGGCAATGACTAAATCTTCTATTGGTCAAAATCATTCTTCACCATCCCTATCCAAAAGATCGTCCTTTCATACACTTATAACGCACTTTATACACATTTATATATCCTCCACTAATCCTCTCAACTGAGCCTTCTGCCTTTTCTATGGAGAAAATCATCTTGACTAGATTTCTCGCGTTTATACACAGTCAAGAACCCCTTCTGATCGCCTTCCCAGGCGCGTATCAACAGGTTTCAACAGGTTTCAACCCTATTAATCATTCGTCTATTAATCTTGAGACCCCCAGAGCTTCAGCAACATCATTCTGAAGTCTATGATCGATGGTCTAGGAGGACGGAGTCAGGAGACTGAGCGACAAAAGTTGTGTCGTCCTTCTTGAGTTTTACTATGTAAATATAATTTTCGATGCATAGTGTCTCGTATACGATATTTTGTGCATATAAATTACCTCAGAACAATGGATATGAGATAATATCCATAAATTTCTCAATTTCTCATTTAAAGCAATTGCAGAGAGGGGAGAAAAGGAAATTAAGAAAGAAGTCAGAGACAGGCATAGAAACAGATAGTAGACAAAGACGGACACACAGACACAGACACAGACACAGACACAGACAGGCAGGCAAACAGACAGACAGAGACAGACAGGCAAAGAGAACCAGATAGAGAGGGACAGACAGATACAGAGACAGGCAAGCGGATAGAAAAAGGGGACAGACAGACAGGCAGACAGACAGATAGAGACAGGGAAAGAAAGAGAGAGAGAGAGAGAGAGAGAGAGAGAGAGAGAGAGAGAGAGAGAGAGAGAGAGAGAGAGAGAGAGAGAGAAAGAGAGAGAGAGAGAGAAAGGGAAACAGATTTCAACAACATCTGTTTCAAGTATTTCTTCAACTTATTCATTTCTACCAAATGTACAGGTAAGCATCTATGAAACTGATGCACTACAAAGCCAGGCCTTGTCCTGAATTCAAATGGAAATACTATCAAACAAAACAAACATTTAAGCTGTAGTGATACCATGGATGAATTTTAATAACAAGGAGAAATGGCAAGGCAACGATGATAATATGATTTTGATTTGTAGTAACTAAGAATAAACACATTAAATATTTTTCCCGTTGTGAGTGAATGGAATCAATTGGTGATAGACAGAATAAAATTCATAATGCAGTCCACTAAACTCCAGGAGTTAATCAAGCCAGTCTTAACCTGTTTCTTAATTCCCTTCACCCTAAAGCACCTGCTTTTGTTCTTGGTTTATGACTGTGGTGACCAGGGTTCGAATCCCTCCAGAAGCGTGACTGCGCCCGAAGCCATAACCTTTGCCCTATGTGCTTTTTGAACTGTTGGGGCAGGTCACAGTTAC
>NC_134813.1:44984712-44989712 GCF_046742065.1 Oratosquilla oratoria | reverse complement strand
TAGACTTTAGGACCCGTATCCTCCATTGTGCCTTGTATTGTCGGCGGACTTCAAAACAAGGAAATTGGTTACGAGGAAGACACAACAAGTGTTACGTTGTCAGGTTAACAGACAGGTCACCTGACAGCACGTCACGTTGGCAAACAGACTGAGCGAAATGTAAACAAGCATGAGAGAAGGTGAAGACATGTGATGTGTAAGGTCTAACTCGCCCCTTGCATACGGGGTGGTACTCGTCTTCTCCTTCTGCTTGCCGCCAGGCTATTTCATTCATCTGTGTGACACCTCGCCCACCCCCCGCCTTCGATCTGAGACTTGACCACCTTCCCCGGCCACCCACAAGGGGGAGGAAGGGGTTATTAGTTGTTTAACGATATCATAGTGTTGTTAATGTGATCATCATAAAACTAAGGAACAGCAGTACATAAAATATCCCCTTTTGTACTCGATGACCCTTTTCTTTACACTTCAGTTCCCACCAGATGATTCTATTCAGTTCCGTGGAAGCCCACATGACCTCCTTGGTAGTGAAAGGGCGAAAGTGGCGGAGAAAGACAGATATAAGAACGTTTCTCAAAAGTAAATTCGTCCCAGTTAAGAATATTGGTCTGGCTAATTAGACACGTTCAAAGGTTTTATTCCAGCTAAAGCCAATTTATTATAGAGAAACATCTACTCCAGCAGCCTACAATAGTATGTCAAGAAACTAAACAAAAAATCTCATTGAAATATTAAAAAATATAAATAAAGCGATGTGTTCCGATCGCGTGCGTGTGTATTTGTGTGTGTATTCACTTGGTCTTTGGTCTTTGGATCACGTGTTGGACTCGTGATCGACAGCTATTTCCCTCCCGGAAGAGAAGAGAGCTCAGAGTTGTGTGTATTTACCTAGTTGTATTTTACGGGAAGGGGAGCTATGCTCGTGGGGTCCCGTCTTCATATCTCATTTTATCTAAACTATTTTTAAATTCATGTATTGTTTTTGCACACACCACTTTCTCATCTAACTTGTTCCAACTGTCTATTACTCTGTGAGGAAAGCTGTTCTTTTTCAAATCTCTTCTATAGCTGTCTTTTTTTATTTTCTTTCCGTGTCCTCTTGTATTTCTGTCATCCCATTTTATCAGATTCTCTCTGTCAGTAATTTCTATGCCTTTCATGATTCTGTAAATAGCTATCAAATCTCCTCTCTCTCTTCTTTGCTCTAGTGTCTGTAGTTTAAGTTTTTGTAGTCTCTCTTCATATGATAGTTTTGAGAGTGTTGGTGCCAGTTTTGTGATTGCTCTTTGTATTCTTTCAAGTTTTTTATACATTTTTTTGTACTTGGTGACCATATCGTTGCTGCATATTCCAATCTTGGTCTTATCAGGGTGATTAGGATTTTCCTCACCATTTCTTCATCCAGGTATGTAAATGCCACTTTGATTGTTCTTATTAAATTATAAGTTTCTCCAAAAATCTTATTTATATGTTTCTCAGGTGACATATTATTCATAACAATGACTCCCAGGTCCTTCTCATTTTCTACTTTTTTTATTCCTTCTTCTCCCAAATTATATGATCCTGTTATTCTGTTTTTGCTTTTTCCAAATTCCATTATACTACACTTTTTTGTATTGAACTCCATCTCCCACTTCCTACTCCATTCTTGTACTTTATTTAGATCTCTCTGTAGTGATTCACAATCTTCTTCAGTTTTCACTCTTTTCAGTAGTTTTGCATCATCTGCAAAGAAGCTCATATAGCTTTCAATTCCTTCATCCATATCATTAATATATATAGCAAACATTATTGGGGCCAGAACTGTTCCCTGCGGGACACCGCTTATTACTTCATTCCATTTTGAGTGCTGATCTCTTATCACTACTCTCATTTTTCTTTCTTGCAAAAAGTCTTCCATCCAATTTAGCAATTTACCTTGTATTCCTCCTTCAGTTTCTAATTTCTTAAGCAACTTCTTATGTGGTACTTTGTCAAAAGCTTTTTTTAGGTCTAGAAATGCACAATCAGCCCATCCATCTCTTTCTTGTATTATATCTATTAGCCTTGAATAGAAACATATTAAATTGGTGACGCATGATCGTCCTTGTCTGAATCCAAATTGCCTTGGATTTAGTACGTTGTTTTTTTCCAAGTATTTTACCCATCTACTTTTGATAATTCTTTCACAAATTTTTTCTATTGTACTTGTTAGAGAGACTGGTCTATAGTTGGTAGGTTCTTCTTTATTTCCTCCTTTATATATAGGTACTATATTTGCTTTTTTCCAATCTTCTGGAACTTTTCCTTCTTTTAAGGAACTGATTATTATTCTATGTATTTTGTCTGCCAGTTCATTCCTGCATTCTTTCAGAATCCAGTTTGCTATTTCATCTGGCCCATGCGATTTTCTGACATCAAAATTACCCAATTGTGTCAATATTTCATTCTTTGTTACTTCTATTTCTTCCATAGGGGGGACTTTTTCTTTCCACTCAATCTCTTCAGGTTGTATATTTTCCCTTGTAAACACTGATTTAAAATGTTTGTTCATAATTTCTGCCATTTCCATTTCCTCAGTGTATTCAACTCCTCCTTGTCTTAATTTCTCCAAGTCTTGTTTGTTTTTCAGTTTATTGTTTACAAATCTGTAGAATAGTTTTGGTTGATCTTTACACTTTTCTATAACATCTTTTTCATATTTTCTTTTTTCCTCTCTGCACTTTTGTACATATTCATTTCTATAACCAGTATATATTTTCCATTTTTCAGGTCTTCTGTCTTTTTTCCATCTGGTCCAGGCTTTGTCTCTTTTGTCTTTTAACTCCCTACAACTTTTGTTGTACCAGCATTTTACATATTCTTTTTCTTGTTTTTGTCTTGGGACATACTTTTCCACTCCTTTTTTGTAAATTTTTGTCAAAATATTCCATTTCTCTTCCACTGATGTTTCTTCTTTGTATATTTCTTCCCAGTTTTCTTGTTGGAAGAATTCTCTTATTTTATCAAAGTTTGTTTTTTCATACATCATTCTTCCTTTTCTATATTGTTCATTTCTTTTCATATATTTTTCTTCATTAAGTTCCAGTTCAATCAATATGTGGTCACTTTTACCTATTGGTGTTTTATATTCAATCTTGTCCACTATTCTAGGTTCAGATGTAATTATTAAGTCTAGCCTCGATGGTTCTTCTTCATTTCTATACCTAGTGTTCTCTTGTATCCATTGTGTCATTGAATGGTCAGTAATCATCTCAAGTAGAGCATTTCCCCATGAGTCATCACCACTCTTTACTGTCATTTCTTCCCAGCAGATTTCTTTGCAATTAAAGTCGCCCATCATAACTATTCTTCCTCCGTCTTCCATTATTTTAGTTAATGCTATCTTTGTGTCCTCTAACATACTTTTATATTCACTCTCCTCCCATGAGGCTGTTTTCGGAGGCACATAATTGATCACAAATTTTCTGCTCTTCTTATCTCTGTCTTCCACTTCTATCATAATCATCTCTACTGTATTCTTTCCATATATGACACCTTTCACGTTTATATCCTTCTTAGTCAGGAACATAACTCCACCCCCTTGCTTTTTCTCTCTGTTTCTAATCCAATAATTGTATGCATCATGTCCTACACTGTTGGGTGGTAGTGGGCCTTTTAATTTTGTTTCTACAATTCCCATTATGTCCGGTTCTTTTTCTTTCAAATAATCATTCAGCTCATTCAATCCTGTTATTAATCCATCTATATTTGTGTAAGACACTCTTAGTTTTCTGCCACTTCCATTGTGTTCTCTGTTTCCCTAATGTTTTTCTTTTGTATGTCGAACTTCCTTAGTTTCATGTTCACTACTCTCCAATAGAATCTCTCTTTCTCTGACTCCGTTCTGTTCTCGTTTTTTGCCTTAGCTTCCAGTCTTTTCTGCTTTTCTTCCTCTCTTTCCTCTTTATTCATTTCTCTTTTTATCCATATCTTTTTGTATTGTTCACTTGTTGCTAGTTTCCCTGTTTTGGATAAGATATTCTCTGCCGTTGTTTGTGACTTGAATTTAATCTTAATTGGTCTGGTCTTGTCTGTGCTATACTTTCCGAGTCTAAATTTCTCTTCGATTTGTTTCATAATTTCTGGTTCATCTTCCTGAACTGATTCTAGTAATTGGCTTACTTTTTCATTTTCCTCTTTGATTCTTGTGGTTCTATCTGTGTTGTGTTTCTCTTCCATTCCTAATATAATTATACATTTCTTCTTGTCTGCTAAATCCCTTACTATATTCTCCTTTTGTCTCATCACTTTAATAACTGAGTCTTCAGTATGTTCTTTCAATTGCTGTTTGACTATGTCAGTGAATGAAACCTTATTTCCTTCTTGGGTTTTCTTCCAATTTTTACTTTCTTTAGCTATCGTTTCTCTGTTTTCTTTACTATTCTTCTTCAATTCCTCATTCTCCACCTTTACCTCTCTTAACTGTCTTTTTAGGTCTTCTATTTCATCAGTTAAGTTTTTATTCGCCTTTTCCAGTTCTTCCAATCTTTCAACCCTTTGTAAAATGGTGTTCATATGACCTAACCTACTCTCCAAGTCCTCGATCACCTTATCAACCTTCTTCTCTAGTCTTGTCAGTCGGGGGGGGGGGGTTTGTGTCCCCCCACTCTCTTTAAATCCCTTGAAAATATTCTCATCACTTTCTACTGTATTGTTCCTATCTATACTTCTAATCTTTACATTCTTATTAGACATTCCGTCGTCCTCCAGCTCGTCTTGTGGTCGTTTGTTTACTTTACGGCGGTCTGTTTGGATCAAGTCCTCTACTTCATCATTACCTTCCATTTTCCCAGCAATCCCTCCCCTTCTCCTCTTTCCTTACTTTCCCACTACCCCACGAGCAATTTCCCCCCACCCTGTAAATACAAAAAGGCACTTCTCTTTGCGTTGGGATCCACAATCTGCACTTTTCTTCAGAACGTTCTTCAAGCCGTCCGTTCGTTGAAAGTGTGTGTGTGTGTGTGTGTGTGTGTGTGTGT
>NC_134813.1:44972212-44979712 GCF_046742065.1 Oratosquilla oratoria | reverse complement strand
ATGATAATGATGATGATGATGATGATGATGATGATGATGATGATGATGATGATGATGATGATGATGATGATGATGATGATGATGATGATGATGATGATGATGATGATGATGATGATGGTGGTGGTGGTGGTGGTGATGGTGATGATGATGATGATATGATGATGATGATGATGATGATGATGATGATGATGATGATGATGATGATGATGATGATGATGATGATGATGATGATGATGATGATGATGATGATGATGATGATGATGATGGTGGTGGTGGTGGTGATGGTGATGATGATGATGATATAATGATGATGATGATGATGATGATGATGATGATGATGATGATGATGATGATGATGATGATGATGATGATGATGATGATGATGATGATGATGATGATGATGATGATGATGATGATGATGATGATGATGGTAATGATGGTAATGATGGTAATGATGGTAATGATGGTGATGGAGATGTAGATATTGATAGCGACATTGATGGTGATTGTGTTGGCGAACTCCCAGGAAAGGCTACTGAAGAAGACAATTAACTTGACAACATCGTCTGTGGCATTGATGGCAGTAGTAATGGGATTGTCATCTCTGTTCCCGATGGTGTGATGATGGAGACTTTCTTAGTAACAATGGCGTTAATAGTGATGGTAATAGTGTTGCTTAACCCAGCCAGGCAATTTTATTCAGCTGAGGGGACTCCCCTCCTCCCGCCCTCCTACTAAACATCGAAAAGGGTAGCAAGCCTCCCCACTCCACGTCCGATACTTGTGACGTCATATACACGTCTTTTGGTCGTCCTCAGTCCATTTTTTTCAGCTAAAGAGCTCCGCACATATTGTTAAAGAAGAGTCGAATTGATGCTGAAAACGGTGGAGGAATTGCTGAAGAATCGAATGACGGATGAAGAAGATATAAAGGGATACAATAAAAGGGAAAAAAGGGGGTTGAGGAGATCATGTAAAGCAATGGACCATTTGGCGTCCATAAAAAGGCGATGAAGACAGCGCGGCGTTTGTCTTGACCTGCTTACCTCCTCGGTGCAGTGCCTCACAGGCTGGATGCTCCAGGCACAAGATGATTGCACCAGGAGCCTTGGGGAAAGGAGGGTCTCGACAATTTAAGACCCAGTTCAACCAAGGGTCCATCGGACCCTCTGTTGTATGACAAAACAGCATAACACTCGCTGAAGCTGAGCTCCGCAGCGCTGTAGACGTTGATTTGCTAAAGGAAATGTATTTTTTACCTACCATGAGATAGGGTAGACGTTCAAAATGGGCTACGAAAAAAATATATATCATGAACTCTAAGAAGAGACAGGGATACGAAAAAGAAGGTTTAACTCCCTTTCATACCCGGTGGCACTTTTCCGTTAACTCTGCCTACCGCCAAGCTATTCTGTTAACTTAGAACCCCTCGATCGCGATGGAGTTATGGGAGGAGAAGAAGATGGAGTCAATAAAGAGACAAGGAGAAAAATTGAAGAAAATGGGAACCTTGAGAACAAATCGATTGAGGAACTGGAATTCCAGAAAGACGAATTCATTCCCAAAACCTAAAACCTGGAATAAAAGAATAAATAAAAAAATATGTGGAGATGAAGTAGCACACCAACAAAAGAACAAAAAAATGGAAATGACAATAATAGAAAAAAAAATAGAGAAGTGGGAAAATAAAAAACCTGGAATTCCAGAAAGAAAATGAAACATGTGGAGATGAAGCAATACATCAACAGGAAAGCATGAAAAATGGAAACGACAGTAATAAGAAAAAATGGGTAAGTGGGACGGGAAAACCGGTAATTCCAGAAAGACGAATTCATTCCAGAGACCTGGAAGAAATAAGATATCAAAATTACAGAGACGCAGCGTCGCAACAACAAAAAGAGCATCAAAAATGGAAACGACAGTAATAAAACAAAAGGGGGGGAAGAATGTTGGGGAAAAGGGGTGGGAGGGAAAATGAAGGGGTGGGGTGGGGGGAAATGAAGGAAATGAAGTCACTGGAGTAATCATAAAGGAGATGTCTTCCTACATCAAGGACATCAGAGAAATCCGAGCGAAGAGAAGACGAAGACTCAAGGTGAAGACGCTTAACAGAATGTGGAAGATGTAGAAGACGTCGGTAGAGGGAAGGAGGGGTCCGAAGGGAGGGTAGAGGGAGAAGGGGGGGAAGGAGAGGTCTGGATGGTGGGGGGCGGAAGGAGGGGTCGGAAGGCAGAAAGGGGTGGGGGAAGGGAGGAAGGAGGGAGAGGGAGGAAGGAGGGAGAGGCCTGCGCAATCTGGAACCTCTCCCAAATGCGCAAGCCCTCCATGCAACTCTGTCCTGCCTCCACTCCTCCGCCCTCCACTCCTCCACGTCCTCCATTCCTCCCTCCCGTCTCTTACACAAAGGGGAGGGCATGGGCGAATTGGGAGCTATCCTGACGGGGGGGAAAAAGCGAAAGAGTTAAGGGAACGTTTGTATGATGACTTACTGTGTACAAGAATTACTTGCATCAATGGCGTGTGTCCTATAGTACACTTTGTACGCTGGTGTTACTTGATATGCCTTTCCTTGGGAAAAGAAAAATCTACACCAGGGAGACGCTTGGATGCCAAGTAAACCGGGCTGGGATAGCTAGAGCAAGTGGCGGTCACCTGGAGCGTCCGAACTTGAGAAGTAAGATAAAGACCGAACACGGCAGAAACTTCGTTTTGACCTACAATGGCTGTTGGCGATTACTGGACACCCTGGATCACGCAGACGTGAGGTAAGACGATGACTGAAGCATAGAATAGGTTCGACAAAGCCGACAGCATCCCCCTCACCCCACCACCTTCATATGCAACATTCTAAGAAAACAAAAAAGACAAGTTGACGTAAATTGGTTCTAAAACTTTTATATACCTTTATGTATGATGAAATGAGGCCTTCTTCCTTATTTCAGGATATTCACTCCTAAATGTCTACCCCCTACGTGATAGGAAGATAACTGCCTTTGAAAACACACCAAATGTCACCTAAGACATTGCCGTGTCGACAAGTATAAGCAGTTTCGATCGAATTCTTTATTCCAGACATCATAATCTATACTCAAAATTCACTTCCCATGGTCAACTGTGACCTTTTACTGGTTTGGTAGTGATGGTGGTCTTACGCCAGGAGACGCATAGTAGCGGCCTAGGACATCACCTTTGCCTATACACCTGGACTGTTGGGGCAGGTAACAATCACTGCTGGGAATCGGACAGAAATGCGGGACTTGAACCTACATCTAAGCAAATGCGAGCATACTTCCTTTTTAGAATCGCTGAAGAAAGAATTGACACTAGAGAGGCTAACAAAATCAGCTTTCTGGTTAAGATTTTCTTCTTCTTCTTCTTCTTCTTCTTCTTCTTCTTCTTCTTCTTCTTCTTCTTCTTCTTCTTCTTCTTCTTCTTCTTCTTCTGAAATTGCGCACGGTCTAGCTGATTTTTCGGGCGAGACAAAATTTCTTGTTTCTGCCGCGACGAAGACCAAGAAACAAACGTACTAGGGGTGATCAGAAAGTAATGACAGTCGGACTCGTAGCTGAGAGACTATAAGTGTTGGGGGGGCGGGGAGCAAGGGGCAGCAAGTGTTGCCTGTTGTTACATGTTTGAGCTTGTCGCTGTTTGTCTAGCTTACATTTTATCGTTGCGCTGTGCGATTGCGTCATTGTTGGTTTGCCTCTCTAACCGGAAACATGGATTTTTCGAAAGAAGGCTGCAGATTCTACACCTTCACAAGGTGGAAACTCGGGAAAAAAGCAACGGAGATCAGAGAGGAATTGTTGCAAGTTTTTCCCGAGTCTACTCCATCACTGGAAACTGTTTCCACTGGATTCGAGCTTTCGTAGCCGGAAAATTGCAGCTAGAAGATGATCATCGTCCTGGCCGCCCTCGGACATCCGTGACCGAAGCAACGACGGTCCGTGCGCGGGCCATCATTGACGAAGATCCAACTGTTACTCTTCGATTCTTATCCTTGGAGCTCGGTGTCAGTTATGGGAGCGCACATGACATCGTGCATGAACACTTAGGGCTGAGGAAGAAGTGTGCTCGATGGATACCCCATTTGCTTACGGAAGAGCAGAAGAGCGAACGGGTGCGGATTTGTCTGGCTGGCTGGCTGAATTCGAGCCAAATGGTCCGAAACGGTTCAGATGTTGCTATCGGAGATGAGTGTTGGATTTCTTTCTTAACCACCTGAGACAAGCAGTCCAACATGGTGTGGTTGAGTGATGAAGAGCCTCGACCTTAGATTTTGAAGGAAGGATTTCGAAGCAGGAAGCGCCTTCTCACCATCTTCTTCAATTCACAAGGACCAATGTGTGTGGATATAATGCCTCAACAGTGTACTATCACAGCCCAGTACTACACTGATCACGTCCTTCCTCGAGTCCTGGAATATCAGGCCAAGACTGCACCAACCCGTCGCCGATCGCGCCTTTTGCTGCACCATGACAATGCTGCCCCCCACAAAGCTCGCCTCACTGTGCAGTTCCTGGAGCAGCAGGGGATCACACTTCTCCCCCACCCACCCTACTCGCCTGACCTTGCTCCCTGTGATTTTTGGTTGTTTCCAAAGATCAAGGGTGCGATCGCAGGGAAGCTGTTTCATCGCATCCAAGATCTGGCGCGAGCAGTCAATTCAGAGCTACGAGGTATATCGGCTTCTGAGTACCGTGAGTGCTTCATGAAGTGGCGAAAGAGGATGGAACATTGCATAGAGGCAGGAGGGGAGTACTTTGAAGGAATGTAGGCCACTATTTGGATTTACCTCTGTACCGTGAAAATATATGGTATCACTGTCATTACTTTTTGATCACCACACAGTAATACCATATCAATCACCTTTACTCTATATGCACGGACATCAGAGACAAGTTGGTGAGCTTCGAACATGGTTGCATAGTATGTAAAGGACATCAGATCCTACCAATATATGTACAGTTTCATCTTCTAAGCAAGTCGTGAAACAAGCTCCCAAATCCTCGGCACGCGTGAGGTGACTGTGTATGACACGTAAAGAGGTCCTCAAAGCTTACTACCTTGTACACTATCCAAACATAGGATGGTCATTCCAGGTGAACAAAGTGAGACAAGAGGCTAAACTAGAATTGATGTATCCAAGCCCTGTTCTGCGAGTGGCCATCACTAGGTCCTCCACACTCATGGCTTCAGACACAACGTCCACTGAAATGTTTCGTCCTGTTTGAGACAGATTGAGAGGGACAATTGTAAGTACTGAAACAATACACCAGGAGACGTCTAGTATCAACCAAAGCTGTGTGTGTCATCTTATATATCCATTCAGATGACCTTGCACGGTTTTCTTCAGCGGAAGGAAAAGCCACCACTCTTTGAAGTTGTGGATGCACATCAGGGTGGTATAGAGGAGAGCAACTAGCACAGTGTGAGCTCAGATCATGTTGCTGAGTCCAGCTAGCCTTCACTTCCTTTCGGAGTAATTCGTGCGTGCGTACGTGTGTGTCCATAAATCATGAAATTGTCTTCCTCGACTCGTATATTACAGCACCGTTAAGCCTTCGTTAAGTCTGGCATGAAATCTTGGTGGAATGAATCAACAGAAGATTTACACATCGCCTGTAAATTCCTGTGAAAGAAATAAGAAATCTAGATCAGCATGTTTGGTCGCAGCTTAGTGACTCATGGCGTCAGGTACAGACCACTTCTTCTTCTTCTTCTTCTTCTTCTTCTTCTTCTTCTTCTTCTTCTTCTTCTTCTTCTTCTTCTTCTTCTTCTTCTTCTTCTTCTTCTTCTTCTTCTTCTTCTTCTTCTTCTTCTTCTTCTTCTTCTTCTTCTTCTTCTTCTTCTTCTTCTTCTTCTTCTTCTTCTTCTTCTTCTTCTTCTTCTCCTTTTTCTTCTTCTTATTCTTCTCCTCCTCCTTCTTCTTATTCTTCTCCTCCTCCTTCTTCTTCTTCTTCTTCTTTCTTCTTCTTCTTCTTCTTCTTCTTCTTCTTCTTCTTCTTCTTCTTCTTCTTCTTCTTCTTCTTCTTCTTCTTCTTCTTCTTCTTCTTCTCCTTTTTCTTCTTCTTATTCTTCTCCTCCTCCTTCTTCTTATTCTTCTCCTCCTCCTTCTTCTTCTTCTTCTTTCTTCTTCTTCTTCTTCTTCTTCTTCTTCTTCTTCTTCTTCTTCTTCTTCTTCTTCTTTCTTCTTCTTCTTCCTCTTCGTCTTCTTCTTCTTCTTTTTATGTGTGTTCCTAAGAACATATTCGTATACACAAGCAGTCTTGATATAGGTCCTGAGACTCCATACTTCACAAATTAGATCACCATCTCCTTAGTTCTTCCTATGACTGAGGACCTAAAGGTAGGTGCTTGCGAGATAGATGTTAAAGAGGATCATTCCCCTGTCCCCATCAACCTTCAAATCCCCATTTGGAGGTGCAACCATGAGAGGCCGGCACCCGATCTCAGGGCCGTACCCAGAATCTCTATCAACCTCGACTGTAGCTCCTCTTGGGGATCTACAGTCGAGGTTGATAGAGATTCTGGGTACGGCCCTGAGATCGGGTGCCGGCCTCTCATGGTTGCACCTCCAAATGGGGATTTGAAGATTGATGGGGCCACCACCCAGCACTTCTAAGCTACCAGAAGAGGCTGGATGACCGCATTGTGAACAGCTGCCCAGGATGTAACACTTCACCCCATACCATACAACACATAGTGGAAGACTGCATTATACACAATCATGCACGCAAACAACACAACATACACTCTATAAAGGATTTGTGGGAAAACCCAGTTTCGGCTGTAGCATTCCTTGGGGAGACGGGACTGCTCGGACAGACAGTCAAGGGAACGACAACAACAACAACAACAACCTCGACTGTATTTCCTCATATCCGCAACAAGGAGAGTTGAGAACCGGCGACTGATCTAAAAAATGTGATATAGAGTCTCACACTAGTTTCACCTTTCTTGGCAGAGAGATTTGTAGGAGGGTCTAAGGACCGTTGCCAGCCACCATTGAGCAATGGGTTTTCACTCAGTAAAACTGAAGAAGGAATCTGATTATATGCTGGAGGAAAAGGATCTTCCTCCAGCATAATATCAAATGACATTCTATGTATTTTCGTTATGAAAGCAAAATAGTTTACCATAGTCTACGGTAGATGAAAGTTCTGGAATTGGGAGGTACCACCGATTAATCGGAGGCTGGAAGGTCAACGAGGGTATCCAGCAGACACCGCCAGAGAGACGACAAATCACGCAAACCCATTTGTAACTTTTTCCAGTTAAGTTCTCTCGTTGCACGAAGGATAGACTTGAATCTAGAATGTATAGTTTCAGCCTCAGATGTATTAGGAATAATGAGTTCTTCTAGATTAGAGTTTGAAATAGTTTGAACTAAATCCATTTTTTTTTTCTTTTACTGGTTCAGATCTCAAAATATTTTTCCCCGTTTTTTATCTTTCTTTGTTCTTTTTTGGATTAGTTGACTCAGCTTTTTTGAAGAAA
>NC_134813.1:44959712-44964712 GCF_046742065.1 Oratosquilla oratoria | reverse complement strand
ATGGAAGAAAGGGAGGCCTTTTGGATAGATTTAAATGAGTGCATAGAGGGTTTAGGAAGAAATGTCAATGTAATAGTACTGGGAGACCTTAATGCTAGGGTGGGAAATGGTCCAATCGATGGAGTGGTTGGGAAGTGTGGAGTTCCAGGGAAGAATCGTAGTGGAGAGTTGATGGTGGAAATGTGTCTAGAAAGAGAGTTGATGATAGCAAATACAGTGTTTCGGAAGAAAGTCAAGCATAAGTACACATGGGAGAGGGTGGTGGAGGGAAGGGTGGTAGATAGAGCGCTAATGGATTATGTAGTGGTAAATAGGATTATGATAGGAAGAGTTAAGGATGTACATGTGCTAAGGGGAGAGGGTGGGGGTATATCAGATCATTTTTTGGTGGAAGTTAAACTGAGAGTGGAGGATAGATGGAGAAGGAGGAAAGGGACAAAAGGTAGGGAGGTTCTTAGAGTGAACTCCTTGAATGAAAAGGAAAAGGAGAAGGAGTACGAAAAGAATCTGAAGGAGGAGTGGGAGGGAGTAAAGGATAGAGCAGTGATGGGTGTGGAGGAGGAATGGGTATGGTTCAAGGAGGGTGTCATAAAGTGTGCAAGTATGGTTTGTGGAACAAGAAGGACAGGGGAAATAGAAGAAAGGGTAGTGAATGGTGGGTTGAGGAAACAAAGAAGGTTGTAGAAGGGAAGAAGCGAGCATTCACAGATTGGTTACAAAAGAGGACAGGGGAGTCATATGAGACGTACAAAGAAAAGAAAAGAGAAGTTAAAGCAAAAGGTAAAGGAGGCAAAGAGGAGAGCAGATTGTGAAAAGGGGTAGGAGTATGACAGAAAATTTTGAAAGTAATAAAAAGATGTTTTGGAAAGAAATTAAGAGAGGAAGAGGAGGCGAATCAAGTAGGGAAGAAAAGGTAAAAGGTACAGATGGAGAGTTGATAATGAAAGAGATGGCAGTGAGGGGAAGATGGGCAGAATATTTTAGGGAGTTGCTGAATGTGAAGGAGGATAGGGAAGGAAAGATATCTGCAGTGGGAAATGCGAAGAAATGAGAGTGATGAGTGAGGAGAATGGAGGAGAAATAAGGATGGATGAGGTGAAGGCAGTTGTAAAGATAATGAAAGCAGTTAATGCACCTGGGCTGGATGGATGTCATGCGGAGTGTCTAAAAAAGGGAGGTACAGTGATGGTGGACTGGTTGGTGAGGTTATTTAATGTTTGCTGGAGAGAGGGTAGAGTACCGGAGGACTGGAGAAGTGCCTGTATAGTTCCTCTTTACAAGGGAAAAGGGGACAAGTGTGAATGTAGTAATTTCAGAGGGATTAGCCTGTTGAGTGTAGTAGGGAAGGCTTAAGGGAGAATCTTAATTGAGAGGATTAGGAGAGGAACAGAAGGAGTAATTGGTGAGGAACAGTGTGGATTTAGGACGGGTAGAGGTTGTGTAGATCAGATCTTTGTGGTAAGACAGATATGTGAGAAAGCTATAGGAAAGGGGAAGGATGTTTTTTGGGCTTTTATGGATCTGGAAAAGGCTTATGATAGGGTAGTCAGAAAGGCACTGTGGGAGGTTATGCAGAATTATGGGATAGGAGGAAAGCTTTTGGGAGCTGTCAAGAGTTTTTATGAGAGTAGTAGAGCATGTGTTAGGATTGGAAATGGAGAGAGTGAGTGGTTTGAAGTAAAGGTGGGACTTCGTCAAGGATGCGTTATGTCGCCCTGGCTGTTCAACTTATACATGGATGGGGTGGTGCGAGAGGTGAATGCTAGGGTAGTGAGTCAGGGATTGAAGATGGTTAAAGAAAATGGAGAAAAGGGGGAGGTGAGCCAGCTGTTGTTTGCGGACGACACAGCGCTTGTGGCAGGGTCAGAGGAGGGATTGAGGAAGCTGGTGGCAGAGTTTGGGAGAGTATGTGATAGAAGAAAGCTAAAGATAAATGTGGGTAAAAGTAAGGTGATGAGATGTACAAGGGGTGAAAGTGGCAGTAGACTGGAAGTGAACATTAAGGGAGAGCGACTGGAGGAAGTGGATAGTTTTAGATACTTGGGTGCAAGTGTAGCAGGAAAAGGTGGAGTGAAGGTGGAGGTAGAATGTAGATTGAGAGAAGCGAGTAAATGCCTTGGTGGTTTAAAGAGTGTAATGAGGAATAGACATTTGGGAATGGATGCGAAGAGGAGACTGTATGAAGGAGTGATTGTGCCAACAGCACTGTATGGGGCAGAAACGTGGAACATAAGAGAAGAAGAGAGAAGGAGTTTGAATGTGTTTGAGATGAGGGGTCTGAGAAGTATGGTGGGGGTTACTAGGCTGGATAGAGTGAGAAATGAGGAGGTGAGGAGGAGAACAGGGGTGAAAAAGGATTTGGGAGATAGGGTTGATGAAAGAATATTAGGATGGTTTGGACACATGGAAAGAATGAGTGAAGAAAGAAAGGTAAAAGAGGTATGGAAGGCAGATGTGGAGGGATTGAACATGAGGGGACGTCCTATGATGAGGTGGATGGATGGGGTGAAGGGGGCTTTGGGGAAGAGGAGAATGTCTGTTGAGGAAGGACGGGAGAGGACGGAAGACAGAGGTGAGTGGAGAATGGTTGTAAATGGATGATGTTGTGACTGCATGAGGAGGAATGGGAAAGGGGGTGGGGGGTGGGGTAGTTTGTGTGAGTAAATTTTGACGCAGCCCGAAGGGAATTTTCTCCCCGTCCTCGCCTTATATGCAAAGGGGGACGGAGAGGGGGGGTCGCCGATTAAATGAAGCGGCCTTGCTGTGGATGTACTGTGTCTTGCGACACTGCTTCTGACCCAGGGCGGTGGGCAGGGTGCAGGGATGACCCGTCATCCAGGATGTGCTCAGATGAAAGGAAAGGCGGGAGGGGTGTGGAGTGTATTTAGGGATGAAATGGGTGGGAGTGTTTTTATGCCTTTCCCTTTTTAGCTACCTCCCTTGTAAGGGGGAAAAAGCCTTGGTATATGTATGTATGTAAGTATTATTATTATTATTATTATTATTATTATTATTATTATTATTATTATTATTATTATTAATATTAACATTATTATTATTATTATTATTATTAATATTATTATATTATTATCATATTCATTATTATTATTATATATTATTATTTAATCATCATTAATCATCATCATCATCATCATATCAACATCATCATCATCATCATCATCATCATCAACATCATCCATCATCATCAATTCATCATCATCATCATTATCATCATTTATTATTATAATCCTCACACCATTATTATTATTATTATTATTTAATTAATTAATTATTACGTAATTATATATTATACATTCATAATTCATTATTATTCATTATTATTATTATTATTATTATTATTATTATTATTATCATTATTATTAATATTAAATTCTATTTATTCTTATTATTATTATTATACTCATTATTAATTCTTATCAATAATCATTCATAATATTATTAAAATATTATTATTATTATTATTATTATTATTATTATTCTTACAAATAAAATAATATTATAAATTCCTTCTAAAAATTATTATACATTATACTTATTACTAATTATTATTATTATTATCAAATTATTATTATTATATTATTATTATTATTATTATTATATTATTATTATCATTTTATTATTAAACAATATTATATTATATTATTATTATTAAATTATTATTATTATTATTATTATTATTATTATTATTATTATATTATTATATTAGAAATTATTATTATTATTATTATTATTATTATTATTATTATTATATATTATTATTAATAATTATATTATTATTATCATTAATTAAATTATCAAAATTAATATTATATTATTAAAAATAAAAATATGGGAGGTGAGCCAGCTGTTGTTTGCGGACGACACAGCGCTTGTGGCAGGATCGGAGGAGGGATTGAGGAAGCTGGTGACAGAGTTTGGGAGAGTGTGTGATAGAAGAAAGCTGAAGATAAATGTGGGTAAAAGTAAGGTGATGAGATGTACAAGGGGTGAAAGTGGCAGTAATCTGGAAGTGAGCATTAAGGGAGAGCAACTGGAGGAAGTGGATAGTTTTAGATATTTGGGTGCAAATGTGGCAGGAAAGGGTGGAGTGAAGGTGGAGGTAGAATGTAGATTGAGAGAAGCGAGTAAATGCCTTGGTGGTTTAAAAAGTGTAATGAGGAATAGGAATCTGGGAATGGATGCTAAGAGGAGACTGTATGAAGGAGTGATTGTGCCAACAGCACTGTATGGAGCAGAAACATGGAACATGAGAGAGGAAGAGAGAAGGAACTTGAATGTGTTTGAGATGAAGTGTCTGAGAAGTATGATGGGGGTTACTAGGCTAGATAGAGTGAGAAATGAGGAAGTGAGGAGGAGAACAGGGGTGGAAAGGGAGCTGGGAGATAGGGTGGATGAAAGAGTATTAGGATGGTTTGGACACATGGAAAGAATGAGTGAAGAAAGACTAGTAAAGGAGGTATGGAAGGCAGATGTGGAGGGAGTGAACATGAGGGGACGTCCTAGGATGAGATGGATGGATGGGGTGAAGGGGGCTTTGGGGAAGAGGGGAATGTCGGTTGAGGAAGGACGGGAGAGGACAGAAGACAGGGGTGAATGGAGAATGGTTGTATATGGAAAATGTTGTGATGCATGAGGTGGATTGGACGGGGGAATGGGGGTGAGGTAGTGTGTGTGAGCAAAAATTTTGACGCAGCCCGAAGGGATTTCTCCCCGTCCTCTCCTTTATATGGGGGGACGGAGAGGGGGGGTCGCCGATTTAATGAAGCGGCCTTGCTGTGGATGTGCTGTGTCCTGCGACACTGCTTCTGACCCAGGGCAGTGGACAGGGTGCAGGGATGACCCGTCATCTAGGAGGTGCTAAGATGGGAGGGAGGGTGGAGGGGTGTGGAGTGTTTTCGGGGATGAAATGGGTGGGAATGTTTTTGTGCCTTGTCCTTTTTGGCTACCCCCCTGGTAAGGGGGAAAAAAGCCTTGGTATA
>NC_134813.1:44957659-44959212 GCF_046742065.1 Oratosquilla oratoria | reverse complement strand
CCGAGACCGGACCAACCTTCCGCCTTTCAGCCGCCGGCGAGCTTCGTGCAAGCGAAGGCAAATTGGGAATCCCCCCCCCCACTTCCCCCGGCCTCCTCCTCCTCCTCCTCTCCCCCTCTTCCTCCTCCTCCTCCTCCTTCTCTTTCCTCGCTACTCCTTCTATTCCTCCTCTTCTCCTTTTCTTCCTCTTCCCTCCTCCTTCTCCTCCTACTCTTTCCTTCGTGCAAGTGAAGTCAAATTGGGGCTCCTCCCCCCACCCCAACCCCTCATCTTTTCCTCCTCCTCCTCCTCCAACTCTTCCCTCCCGCCTCTTCCTACTACCTCCTCTTCCTCATCTTCTGCCTCCCCCTACTCCTCCACCCCCCACTTCCTCCCTACTCCTCTTCCCCATACCTCCTATTCCCTCTTCCTCCTATTCCCTCCTATTCCTCCGATTCCTCCTACCCCTACTCCTCCTTGTCCTCCTAATCCTCCTATTCCTCCTACTCCTCCTCCTCCTCCTTCGGTTGGCCTTCTCCTCGTCCTCTTCCTTGTTCCACCGTCCTCCGCCTTCTTTTCCGCAGCACCTTCTGCCGATTCTCTCCTACGGGTCGAGTCCTGTCATCCGACGGGCAGCGTGCAGGGACATCCTCCTGGCCGCCTTCGTTGGTCATCCTCACTCGGTCGGCAGCCTCCGCCTACTCCGCCTCATTCTTCTGGTCTGGCTCACGCAGCCCGCACCTCCTCCTCTGCTCCCTCCTCTTCTCCCTCCGCGTGCGCCCGCCGTGTGGTTCTTTCAAAATATGTCGACGCCATTCACTTGTACCTGTCGCCACGTTATTTTTTAGATCAAGTGATGGATCAAGACTCCGGAAGACTAACCGACGACCCTGTGGCGAGATGTCGTCCCGGCCTGGCCCTGGTGGGGTACCACCAGATGATTAGAACCACCTGGACGCTAACCGCTGGAGTAACCTTGCGACAATCGCCGCGGATCAAAGGGTCAACAAGTCTGACCAAAATCTTTAGCAAACGTCACTGGCTGTAGGCAAAGTGTTTCATAATCAGCAGCAGCAACGACGACCACGCACGACGACAACAACGGCAGCAATAACAATAACAGCAAAATAGAATAGTAGATATGATAACACTTAATATTAATAGAAAGTAATAATGGAAATAGTAACCACAATAATAACAATAGTTACTAAACAATACTGATAATAATAATAACAAAAATAACAATAATCACATCAACAATAACAATAATAAGAGATAACAAAAACAACAATAACAACAATAAAAACAACAACAATAATGAAAATAATGATATAAATAATAGTAATTAATAATAATAATAATAATAGTAATAAATAATAATAATAATAATTATATAATAATAATAATAATAATAAGAATAATAACAAATAATAATAATAATAATACTAATAATAATAATAAAATAATAATAATAAAAATAATACTAATAAATAATAAAAATAATAATGATAATAATAATGACTAATAATGAATAATGATAAAGAATAATAATATTAATAATAATACTAACTAAT
>NC_134813.1:44947659-44952659 GCF_046742065.1 Oratosquilla oratoria | reverse complement strand
TAGTATATTATTATCTATTATTATTATTATTATTATTATTATAATTATTATTATTATTATTATTATTATTATCAGCATCATCATCATTCATCAATCATCATCATCATCCTTCATCATCATCAGCGATCATCATCATCATCACATATCATCAACATCATCATCATTCAATCATCATGCAATTCATCATCATCATCATCATTATATTATTATTATTATTATTATTATTATTAGTAATTAGTATTAGTTATTATTATTATTATTATTATTAGTATTATTTATTATTATTATTATTAGTTATTATTCTTATTCTTATTATTATTATTATTAGTTATTATTCTTATTATTATATTGATTATTATTATTATATATATTATTATTATTATATTATATTATTATTAATTATTATTATAATTATTATGTTATTATTATTATTCTTATCCACGCACATTAAAAGACCCAAACGCCTTGAGGGTGGCTGGCCCGAGGCCCTCCTCAGCACCTCCATGATTGCCTTTCCTTTGCTTTTTAGGAATCTGCCCCCTTGGGGCGACCAGGGAGAAGGGATGGCCTAGTCCTCTCCCCGTCCCATTCATTTTTCCCGCGCCCTCTTACGATCCAAGTTGGGAAACTTGGTGGCCAGTATTCTTTTTCCCCCACCACCAGGGGATGTGGTATCAGATGAGAGTAAAAGGGAAGAGATAGGTAGTATGTTTGGTGAGCAGAAAGTTGGATGTGTTGGCTTTGAGTGAAACTATGTTGAAAGGGAAGGGTGAGTGTAAGTTTGGGAGTGTAAGTGGGAGGTTATCAGGAGTGAAGAGAGGGCAAGGGAGGGAAGGGGTGGCTATTCTAAGTAAAGTGAGGAGATAGGTAAAGGGTAGTGGAGTGGAAGGAGGTTTCCTCAAGGATAATGTGGATGAAGGTGAAAACTGGGAAAGGAGATGTGGGTCTTTGTAAGTGCATATGGGCCGGGCAGTGAGAAGAGCATGGAAGAAAGGGAGGCCTTTTGGATAGATTTAAATGAGTGCATAGAGGGTTTAGGAAGAAATGTCAATGTAATAGTACTGGGAGACCTTAATGCTAGGGTGGGAAATGGTCCAATCGATGGAGTGGTTGGGAAGTGTGGAGTTCCAGGAAAGAGAGTTGATGGTGGAAATGTGTCTAGAAAGAGAGTTGATGATAGCAAATACAGTGTTTCGGAAGAAAGTCAAGCATAAGTACACATGGGAGAGGGTGGGTGGAGGGAAGGGTGGTAGATAGAGCGCTAATGGATTATGTAGTGGTAAATAGGATTATGATAGGAAGAGTTAAGGATGTACTTGTGATAAGTGTAGAGTGTGGGCGTATATCAGATCATTTTCTGGTGGAAGGTAAATTGAGAGTGGAGAATAGGTGGAGAAAGAGGAAAAGGGACAAAAGGTAGGGAGGTTCTTAGAGTGAACTCCTTGAATGAAAAGGAAAAGGAGAAGGAGTACGAAAAGAAGCTGAAGGAGGAGTGGGAGGGAGTAAAGGATAGAGCAGAGATGGGTGTGGAGGAGGAATGGGGATGGTTCAAGGAGGGAGTCTTAAAGTGTGCAAGGATGGTGTGTGGAACAAGAAGGACAGGGGGAAATAGAAGAAAGGGTAGTGAATGGTGGGATGAGGAAACAAAGAAGGTTGTAGAAGAGAAGAAGCGAGCATTCACAGATTGGTTACAAAAGAGGACAGGGGAGTCATATGAGACGTACAAAGAAAAGAAAAGAGAAGTAAAGCAAAAGGTAAAGGTTGCAAAGAGGAGAGCAGATGTGAAATGGGTTAGGAGTATGACAGAAAATTTTGAAAGTAATAAAAAGATGTTTTGGAAAGAAATTAAGAGAGGAAGAGGAGGCGAATCAAGTAGGGAAGAAAAGGTAAAAGGTACAGATGGAGAGTTGATAATGAAAGAGATGGCAGTGAGGGGAAGATGGGCAGAATATTTTAGGGAGTTGCTTAATGTGAAGGAGGATAGGAAGGAAAGATAGCTGCAGTGGGAAATGCGAAGAAAATGAGAGTGATGAGTGAGGAGAATGGAGGAGAAATAAGGATGGATGAGGTGAAGGCAGTTGTAAAGATGATGAAAGCAGGTAAGGCACCTGGTCTGGATGGATGTCATGCAGAATGTCTGAAAAAGGGAGGTTCAGTGATGGTGGACTGGTTGGTGAGGTTATTTAATGTTTGCTGGAGAGAGGGTAGAGTACCGGAGGACTGGAGAAGTGCCTGTATAGTTCCTCTTTACAAGGGAAAAGGGGACAAGTGTGAATGTAGTAATTTCAGAGGGATTAGCCTGTTGAGTGTAGTAGGGAAGGCTATGGTGAGAATCTTAATTGAGAGGATTAGGAGAGGAACAGAAGGAGTAATTGGTGAGGAACAGTGTGGATTTAGGACGGGTAGAGGTTGTGTAGATTCAGATCTTTGTGGTAAGACAGATATGTGAGAAAGCTATAGGAAAGGGGAAGGATGTTTTTTGGGCTTTTATGGATCTGGAAAAGGCTTATGATAGGGTAGACAGAAAGGCACTGTGGGAGGTTATGCAGATTTATGGGATAGGAGGAAAGCTTTTGGGAGCTGTCAAGAGTTTTATGAGAGTAGTAGAGCATGTGTTAGGATTGGAAATGGAGAGAGTGAGTGGTTTGAAGTAAAGGTGGGACTTCGTCAAGGATGCGTTATGTCGCCCTGGCTGTTCAACTTATACATGGATGGGGTGGTGCGAGAGGTGAATGCTAGGGTAGTGAGTCAGGGATTGGAGATGGTTAAAGAAAATGGAGAAAAGTGGGAGGTGAGCCAGCTGTTGTTTGCGGACGACACTGCGCTTGTGGCAGGGTCAGAGGAGGGATTGAGGAAGCTGGTGGCAGAGTTTGGGAGAGTATGTGATAGAAGAAAGCTAAAGATAAATGTGGGTAAAAGTAAGGTGATGAGATGTACAAGGGGTGAAAGTGGCAGTAGACTGGAAGTGAACATTAAGGGAGAGCGACTGGAGGAAGTGGATAGTTTTAGATACTTGGGTGCAAGTGTAGCAGGAAAAGGTGGAGTGAAGATGGAGGTAGAATGTAGATTGAGAGAAGCGAATAAATGCCTTGGTGGTTTAAAGAGTGTAATGAGGAATAGACATTTGGGAATGGATGCGAAGAGGAGACTGTATGAAGGAGTGATTGTGCCAACAGCACTGTATGGGGCAGAAACGTGGAACATAAGAGAAGAAGAGAGAAGGAGTTTGAATGTGTTTGAGATGAGGTGTCTGAGAAGTATGGTGGGGGTTACTAGGCTGGATAGAGTGAGAAATGAGGAGGTGAGGAGGAGAACAGGGGTGAAAAAGGATTTGGGAGATAGGGTTGATGAAAGAATATTAGGATGGTTTGGACACATGGAAAGAATGAGTGAAGAAAGACTAGTAAAAGAGGTATGGAAGGCAGATGTGGAGGGAGTGAACATGAGGGGACGTCCTAGGATGAGGTGGATGGATGGGGTGAAGGGGCTTTGGGGAAGAGGGGAATGTCTGTTGAGGAAGGAAGGGAGAGGACGGAAGACAGAGGTGAGTGGAGAATGGTTGTATATGGATGATGTTGTGACTGCATGAGGAGGAATGGAAGGGGGGTGGGGGGTGGGGTAGTATGTGTGAGTAAATTTTGACGCAGCCCGAAGGGATTTTCTCCCCGTCCTCGCCTTATATGCAAAGGGGGACGGAGAGGGGGGGTCGCCGATTAAATGAAGCGGCCTTGCTGTGGATGTACTGTGTCTTGCGACACTGCTTCTGACCCAGGGCGGTGGGCAGGGTGCAGGGATGACCCGTCATCCAGGAGGTGCTCAGATGAGAGGAAGGGTGGGAGGGGTATGGAGTGTATTTAGGGATGAAATGGGTGGGAGTGTTTTTATGCCTTTCCCTTTTTGGCTACCTCCCTTGGAAGGGGGAAAAAGCCTTGGTATATGTATGTATGTATGTATTATTATTATTATTATTATTATTATTATTATTATATTATTATTATTATTATTATTCATTATTTATTTATTATTATTATTATTATTATTATCATTATTATTATTATTATTATTATTATCATTATTATTTTTATCATCTTCATCATCATCATCATCATCATCATCATCATCATCATCATCATCATCATCATCATCATCATCATCATCATCATCATCATCATCATCATCATCATCATCATCATTATTATTATTATTATTATATATATATTTTTTTATTATTATTATTATTATTATTATTATTATTATTATTATTATTATTATTATTATTATTAATATTATTATTATTATATTATCATTATTATTATTATTATTATTATTATTATTATCATTTATTATTATTATCATTATCATTATTATTATTATTATTATTATTATTATTATTATTATTATTATTATATTATTATTATCTTATTTTATCTTCTTTTATTATTATTATTATTATTATTATTATTCTTATTATTATTATTATATTATTATTATTATTATATTATATATTATTATTATATTATTATTATATTATTATTATATTATTATTATTATTATTATTTATTATTATTATTATTGTTATTATTATCATCATTATCATATTATTATATTATTATTATTATTATAATTACTATTATATATTATCATTATTATCATTATTATAATTATTATTATTATTATTATTATTATTATTATTATTATTATTATTATTATTATTATTATTATTATTATTATTATTATTATTATTATTATTATTATTATTATTGTTATTATTATTATTATTATTATTAGTTATATTATTATTATTATTATGGGAGGTGAGCCAGCTGTTGTTTGCGGACGACACTGCGCTTGTGGCAGGATCGGAGGAGGGATTGAGGAAGCTGGTGACAGAGTTTGGGAGAGTGTGTGATAGAAGAAAGCTGAAGATAAATGTGGGTAAAAGTAAGGTGATGAGATGTACAAGGGGTGAAAGTGGCAGTAATCTGGAAGTGAACATTAAG
>NC_134813.1:44935159-44940159 GCF_046742065.1 Oratosquilla oratoria | reverse complement strand
ATTTAGTTATTTAGTTTTCACGCTTTTATTTCATTTTCTTTTCGAGCATTTATTTCATTTCCTTTTCACGCCTTTATTTCATTTGCTTTTCGCGCCTTTACTTCATTTGATTTTCACGCCTTTATTTCATTTCCTTCTCACGCCTTTATTTTATTTCCTTCTCACGCCTTTATTTCATTTTTCTTTTCACGCCTTTATTTCATTTGCTTTTCACGCCTTTACTTCATTTACTTTTCATGCCTTTACTTCATTTACTTTTCACGCCTTTACTTCATTTACTTTTCACGCCTTTACTTTATTTACTTTTCACGCCTTTACTTCATTTACTTTTCACGCCTTTACTTCATTTACTTTTCACGCCTTTATTTCATTTACTTTTCACGCCTTTATTTCATATTCTTGTCGAGCATTTATTTCATTTATCGTCTTCATCCTCCTTTCTCTACGATTCTCACTTTTACCTTTACCGCCACATGATCCCACAATATCCCACCCAATCCTCTCAGAGCGTCAACATCTAGTAATCTTCCTTAGAGTCTTGTGCTCAACAAGACATAATTCAGAAGTGTTTGCCTCCTGTGTACAATTGCAACATCCACTTTCTACTTACCTGTTTTTTTACAGCAATGACTTACCCATTACTCGTCCCACCACACTGTTTCCTATTCTCGCATTCACGTCTCAACTCATAATAGAATATTTATTCTTATTTCTGCTCCCTGCTTGCCACATGGACATCTAATACCACCAACACTTCGTCATAATCTTCCAAGATGAGTCATACTATTCTTGAGGCCATCGTTTCTACACTCACTTTCACTTTCCTTGCCTTGCTCGTCAGCTCACCAGTCCTTTATGTTTCTAATCTGAGATATTCTTTCCTGCAGTGTTACTGCGTTTTGTCGCAATGCCTTTGTGAACTGCTTTCCTCCATTTCCTTTTTATCTCTTCCTTCTTTTTAGCTTCATGGCGCTCAAGCCCATCCAACCTACTTCTCTTGAACTTTTCCACTGCTTCCTACAGTTTCACATCATTGCTGAATTCCACGTCCCAAGTTTTTTGTTTTTTTTACCTTTTCCTTCGCTCCTTCACTCTCCTACTCTTTTCTCTCCTACCTCTCTTTTCTTTCCCCTCCCCTATCTCCCTTCCTCCCTACCTCTCTCTCTCTCTCTCTCTCTCTCTCTCTCTCTCTCTCTCTCTCTCTCTCTCTCTCTCTCTCTCTCTCTCTCTCTCTCTCTCTCTCTCTCTCTCTCTCTCTCTCTCTCTCTCTCTCTCTCTCTCTCTCTCTCTCTCTCTCTCTCTCTCTCTCTCTCTCTCTCTTCATTTATTATGAAGCTTCGGCCGCAAACAAACGATCTCCCATCCTTTACATAATGCATCTTTTGCTGTAGATGACAGAGTTCTCTTTTGGAATAATCATGTCAGTCTGCTCGTGACCTCAGCTAGAGAGTTCGTTTTTCTGCACAGACACCAGCTAGCGAATACCTGTGAAATTTATATCTCCGAATAGTGTTAAGTGATTGTGTTGTGTTTTTTGTAATTGTATACGTATAGCGCTATACAGTTACAGATATAAGATAAAGTGTAGTGTTCTATTTAAATTCAAAACAGTATTCTGTTACTGTACTCCAAAGGTAGGAGAAATAGTATAAGGTAAGCAGAGTAAGCTTCGTGTATTTAGTTTATTAGAGACCGCTTTTTTTTTTGTATTTTCTCTTTGCCATTTGTATTGCTAAAGGAGGAGCGAAATGGCTTTTGAAGGCTGTGTGAACCTGGAGGACCTTCTCAGGATGTGTGAGGAGGAAATTCGTCTTCTCAGGAGTGCGCTCCGTGAGAAGAGTGAACCCTCCCCACAACCCAAAGAGCGTTCCACTTCTTCCCCTTCTGTCACTGCCGTGAGCGAGTGGCGCTCCGCGGGTCCCGTTTGTCGAGCCCGCGTCCGGTAGACGTGTGCCCTGTGGAGCAACCGCTGGCTCTAGCCAATCGTTTTGCTCTGCTGGAGGATGAAGTGGCTGAAAATCAGGAGTTCTTGGTGGTGGGGGACTCCATGGTGCGAGGCTATGACGACATCCTGCAGCGGAAGACTAAGCGACGTTGCAAGCTTGTATGTCAACCGGGCCGTGGGATCGCCGATTGTACCCAGTCCATCAGGGAGCAAGGACGGACGAACACGGTTACGGTTGTTCATACGGGAAGTAACGATGTAGGTAGGGTGAGATCAGAGGAACTTGTTCGGAATTACAGGGTCCTCCTTCAGGAGATGAAGGAACGTGGGAGCCGTCACGTAGTCTGTGGGATCCTCCCGAGGATCTACGCAGGCTCGTGTTGGAACAGTAGAGCCATAGGGATCAATGATAGGATATCGCAGTTGTGCACACAATTGGGATACCACTTTCTTGATCCTTGGTATCTCTTTTCTAGGCGCCATGACCTTTACGCTTCTGATGGGATCCACCTTACCCGCAGAGGCAAAGATGTTCTTACAAACCTCATTGTGGGAGTTTGTAATGAACTAGTTCCTTTTTTGGGGTAGAAGCCCAAAGGGAAGGGGAAATAGAGTGTACGTGGGAAAACAGTGTAGAGTATAGCATCAATGTAAAACAATATGCCAGTATAGGACAAAATATAATTTTAGGATATAATGTCGTAGAGGACGAAATGTTACATTAGGATGTAATGTCAAAGGACAAAATGTCACGATGGGATGTAATGACAGTGGAGGACAAAAGATTACGATGGGATGCAATGATAGTGGAGGACAAAATATCACGATAGGATGTAATGATACTGGAGGAGAAAATATCACGGTAGGATAAAATGTCAGTGGAGGACAAAATATAATTTTAGGAAGGGATGCCGGACAGAATGCCAATGAAGGCCAAAATATTACGATGGGATGTAATGATAGTGGAAGACACAAGATCACGATGGGATGTAATTATATTGGAGGAAAAAATATCACGGTAAGATATAATGTCACTGGAGGACAAAATATAATTTCAGGAAGGGATGCCGGACAGAATGTCAATGAATGACGGGAGGCCGGTGTGAATCGCGGTGACGTAGGGAGACGAAGTGTACAAAAGAGATCGTATGACCGTGATCGACCAGATGTCCGTGATGGGGGAAATGTTAATTTTCATGGGAGAAATGTTAATGAGGCATTGAATGTCAATGAAGAACCAAACAATGTAGTTCAGTTCGAAGCTTTAAGAATCATTTAGATAAACACCTAAGCAAGATGCTGTAATGATTATAGTTTATTTAATATTATTTGTTTGTTTTTTTGTTATCATTTGTCTGTTTGATTTTCATTTATTATTAGTTATATGTCAATTTATTATTATTTACTATTTACCTGTTTGTTTATTATTTAACTATACCTATGCATTTATTTATGTATTTTATTTGTTATTTACATTATTATACATACATACATACATATACCAAGGCTTTTTCCCCCTTCCAAGGGAGGTAGCCAAAAAGGGAAAGGCATAAAAACACTCCCACCCATTTCATCCCTAAATACACTCCACACCCCTCCCACCCTTCCTCTCATCTGAGCACCTCCTGGATGACGGGTCATCCCTGCACCCTGCCCACCGCCCTGGGTCAGAAGCAGTGTCGCAAGACACAGTACATCCACAGCAAGGCCGCTTCATTTAATCGGCGACCCCCCCCCCTCTCCGTCCCCCTTTGCATATAAGGAGAGGACGGGGAGAAATCCCTTCGGGCTGCGTCAAAATTTACTCACACATACTACCCCACCCCCCACCCCCCCGACCATTCCTCCTCATGCAGTCACAACATCATCCATATACAACCATTCTCCACTCACCTCTGTCTTCCGTCCTCTCCCTTCCTTCCTCAACAGACATTCCCCTCTTCCCCAAAGCCCCCTTCACCCCATCCATCCACCTCATCCTAGGACGTCCCCTCATGTTCACTCCCTCCACATCTGCCTTCCATACCTCTTTTACTAGTCTTTCTTCACTCATTCTTTCCATGTGTCCAAACCATCCTAATATTCTTTCATCAACCCTCTCTCCCAAATCCTTTTTCACCCCTGTTCTCCTCCTCACCTCCTCATTTCTCACTCTATCTAGTCTAGTAACCCCCACCATACTTCTCAGACACCTCATCTCAAACACATTCAAACTCCTTCTCTCTTCTTCTCTTATGTTCCACGTTTCTGCCCCATACAGTGCTGTTGGCACAATCACTCCTTCATACAGTCTCCTCTTCGCATCCATTCCCAAATGTCTATTCCTCATTACACTCTTTAAACCACCAAGGCATTTACTCGCTTCTCTCAATCTACATTCTACCTCCACCTTCACTCCACCTTTTCCTGCTACACTTGCACCCAAGTATCTAAAACTATCCACTTCCTCCAGTCGCTCTCCCTTAATGTTCACTTCCAGTCTACTGCCACTTTCACCCCTTGTACATCTCATCACCTTACTTTTACCCACATTTATCTTTAGCTTTCTTCTATCACATACTCTCCCAAACTCTGCCACCAGCTTCCTCAATCCCTCCTCTGACCCTGCCACAAGCGCAGTGTCGTCTGCAAACAACAGCTGGCTCACCTCCCACTTTTCTCCATTTTCTTTAACCATCTCCAATCCCTGACTCACTACCCTAGCATTCACCTCTCGCACCACCCCATCCATGTATAAGTTGAACAGCCAGGGCGACATAACGCATCCTTGACGAAGTCCCACCTTTACTTCAAACCACTCACTCTCTCCATTTCCAATCCTAACACATGCTCTACTACTCACATAAAAACTCTTGACAGCTCCCAAAAGCTTTCCTCCTATCCCATAAATCTGCATAACCTCCCACAGTGCCTTTCTGTCTACCCTATCATAAGCCTTTTCCAGATCCATAAAAGCCCAAAAAACATCCTTCCCCTTTCCTATAGCTTTCTCACATATCTGTCTTATCACAAAGATCTGATCTACACAACCTCTACCCGTCCTAAATCCACACTG
>NC_134813.1:44922659-44925159 GCF_046742065.1 Oratosquilla oratoria | reverse complement strand
GTGTGTGTGTGTGTGTGTGTGTGTGTGTGTGTGTGTGTGTGTGTGTGTGTGTGTGTGTGTGTGTGTGTGTGTGTGTGTGTGTGTGTGTGTGTGTGTGTGTGTGTGTGTGTGTGTGTGTGTGTGTGTGTGTGTGTGTGTGTGTGTGTGTACATCGACACAGACACACATACACACACACATATATATATATATATATATATATATGTATATATATATATATATATATATATATATATATATATATATATATATACATGTACCTGTATATACAGTATGCACTCCTTCCTACAGCACTTCACGTCTGATATCCCACTGTACAGTGTTGCAAAGCCAGCACTGCAATCACTGTAACAGGCCAATAGTAACGAATGAATGACGTTCTGATTGACAAAGGACACGAGATGTGCGTCCGCGTTGTTGCCTATGGACTAAACGTGCAGATGGCGTTTGTAGATGGACGCTTCACAAGAGATTTGTCCTCAGTGTCTTAGTCTACCGTTGCCTAAACAATAAATCATTTCTGGTTTGTCAGACTTCTTTTACGCTTCTTCTAGTCGTTTTCCTAAGTAGAATAGCTGTGAGAAAGGAACAAGTCCCTAATAAGTGGGTATCTAGAAAGCTGAAGAAGGCAGAAGTCATAAAGAGTGTGGTCTCGACCAGAAGACTGCACGGGAAGAATGTACATCTCGGCGGAAGTCTTCCGAAGACGACGGGTGAGCAAACTGCAGAAAAGGATAGAGGCGCCAAAGGTCAAAACAACCAACCAGCCTTTGGAGAATCGAGACATGGATAGGGCTATCCACACAAATGTCCTCAGTACATAATCCTTATCCAGGACATTTGTTCATATCCTGCCAGGACGAAACAATAAAACCCTCTTTGCAAGCTTTCCTTCATAATGGGAAAGTTTCCGAGAAAATTGGAAATCAGAAAACTATGTCGCCGTTAACATGGCGACAGAAACGTAAATAAAACGCCCTTTGCTATCAGTTATTTCCCTTTTTTTTTTTTTTTTTTTGACAAATGTCCATTTTCTAAAAATGGATGGAACGTAGATTTTTTAAATCCCTACCAACATTTGTATAACTTATTCTAGGTTAATAACTCTAAGGTAATCTGACTTACCCAATGATGCTTAACCTAATCTAATATAACCAAAGATTAGGTTAGGGTTAGTATGGTTTAGATCAGGTTTGGTTTAGTTAGGTTAGGGTTAGCATAGTTTAGGTAAGGTTAGATTATGTTAAGTTAGGCTAGGTTAGGTTAGGTTAAGTTAGGTTAGGTTAGGTTAGGTGAAATCGAAAAAGAAACAACAACCAAAAAGCAGCATTGTTTCGTGGATGAGATGTAGACTGTCATTCTCACTCTTAAGACCAGCTCTCTTATCCCTGAGAGGTACCAGCTCTCCATCCCTTAAATCAGCACACATACAAAACCTCGACATTGAACAGATTGTAGTAGAGAGTAGAATAAATGAACCTTTGTATTAGGCTTCATCGAAATTAGATAATACAAAATATATAAAAGGGTAGTCGACCATAGTCATTGGCGAGAGAGGGGCCAATGAACTGTATCTGTGGGAGACAGATTCTGACTGCTTTCACCACACAGTTCGACGAGGATGGAGGTCGTAAAAATAGTAGTAGTAGTAGCAGAAGTAGTAGTAGTAGTAGTAGTAGTAGTAGTAGTAGTAGTAGTAGTAGTAGTAGTAGTAGTAGTAGTAGTAGTAGTAGTAGTAGTAGTAGTAGTAGTAGTAGTAGTAGTAGTAGTAGTAGTAGTAGTAGTAGTAGTAGTAGACAGCACTACCAATCAGGGCAAAGGGATTCACCCTAAACAAAAGAGAATTCACGGATGCCATTGCCCTGAGGTATGGATGGCCATTAGGAGGGCTGCCTAACAGATGCTCCTGTGGTGTACAATTTACTCCAGACCATGCAATGATATGCAAGCAAGGTGGATTCATTTGCATGCGACACGATGAGGTAAGAGATCTCACTGCCCAAATGCTTCAGGAGGTGTGCAAGGATGTGACTATCGAACCAACATTACTCCCACTAGGAGGGGAGAACTTCAGATACCGCACGTCCAACACATCAGATGAAGCAAGAGTGGATGTCAGCGCAAGAGGTTTCTGGACACGGGGACAATTGGCTTTCTTTGACATGCGAATATTTGATCCGATGGCCCCCTGTTACAGCAACCTAACTATTGAGGCATCCCACTCTCGGAACGAGTATGAGAAGATCAGGATGTACGAAGAGCGCATACAGAATGTAGACCAGGGCTCATTCACTCCTATAACCTTTACGACTTCAGGTGGGATGGGTCCTAGAGCAAAGGCATTCTACGCTCGGCTGGCTGAGGTAATGGCTGAAAAGAAACAACAACCAAAAAGCAGCATTGTTTCATGGATGAGATGTAGACTATCATTCTCACTCCTAAGATCAGCCCTCCTATGCCTGAGAGGTACCAGGTCCCCATCGCCCAAATCAACACATAT
>NC_134813.1:44890159-44910159 GCF_046742065.1 Oratosquilla oratoria | reverse complement strand
GCATTGTGTCAAAATTAAAATCTCACAGAGATAAATGCCAAGGTCAGCCACAGCATACAGAAGAAATTGATGACCCAGGTAAATAATTTTACTTATATTGTGTGCATTTCTCCCTTTTCATACGCAAATACTGTACATAAATTTGGTGAACAATGGAGAGCATGTGTAATAAAAATGTGAAGGCCTAAAGAGATGATACTTCAACTTCATTACTTCTAAATTTGGGTAATGACTATATCACTATAATTTACTGTATCCACTCAAATATGGGGCCTAGATGATTGTTATTCATTTCATTCAACACTGTGTAATATATTTCATAGGTTCCATTGAAATTCAGCCCACATGGGATTGAGCCCAAAGGGATTTAGCCTAACCTAACCCAACTAACCCATTATTTTTAGTGAATTTAAAAATGGACTGAATCTTGTGTGGGCTAAATTCCAAGCCCACCTATTTCATATCCTGTTAATTATTTCCAAATAATTTAGTGGCTTGTGTGAATATGATCATTATCTACAAAAATAACAACTGTACTCAAAAATAGCCTAAATCACACTGTATTCATTCATGTATTTATTCATTTATAAATTATGCAATATGCTAAATTTTTCTGTTTCCATTTCAGGATCTGTATCAACAGCTTCAATCCCTTCATCATCGGCTCCACTTGAATTATCTGCAAACCTGACTCCACCATTAAAAAGGTCACTATCAGACTCCTCCACAGGCGCCACTTCTGCTAAATCATTTTCATCTCAAAGAAAGTCATCAACATCTCTGGACAGATTTATCATAAAAACTTCAGCCTCTCAAAAGGAAAATCTCGACAAAGAAGTTGCAAGAATTATATTTGCTACAAATTCACCATTTTGTCTTGTTCAGCATCCTCAGTTTCTCAAGATGGTTCAGAACCTGAGGCCAGGTTATATTCCTCCATCCAGAAAAGATATTGCTGATAAGTACTTGGATCTTGTGTATGAAAAGGAATATAAAAAGTGTGCAGATGACCTGAATAATGAAACAGTATGTCTTTCAATTGATGGGTGGTCTAACATCCATAATGAGCCCATAATATGTGTCACTCTAACAACATCCACTAGTCAGATTTATTTAGTTGACACAATAGACACATCAGAGAAACCTTACACTGCTGAATATCTTCTACAACTTGTACAGAATCCGATCAAGAAGGCTGAACAAGATTTTGGTTGTCACATTGCAAGCGTTGTGACAGACAATGCAGCAAATGTCACCAAGATGAGAAAACTCTTGGAGGAATCCAGTGAACCTTAGCATACCGTCCTCACATACGGCTTATACCGTTCCTTGTATACTTGTGGCAAGTCTATATAACACTGCTCCTTATAATGATATGCTAAAAATGTCCTTAAGCAATCAGATCGCATATCAGATAGCAATCCCACAATATTTAAAATCTATATAAAGAAAAATATATTTAAATAAATCTGATTAAAAAAATATATTTCTTATATTTTTCAAAAAGATGCAAAAAAATCGCCAACCATGGTGTATACTAACCTCATACAATAATGCCAGTTAAGTCCGGCTAAAATTGGCATTTCAAAGCATAACAGTGCCTTAATAATAGTTTCTTATTTCACTATAAAAGTTTATATTAACTTATACTGCATTGAATAAGTCAATAGTTGATATATTTGTCCTATATACAATGTTAGGTTTCTAGTTTTGATATATTTGTCCAATATAAAATGTTAGGTTACAAAGAAAGCAATGGCCTTCGCTAGCGGAGCCAGGAATCTGGGTGCGCACGTCCTGTGTAATAGTAGTCCTTGGTATGTATGTATGTATGTATGTATGTATGTATGTATGTATGTATGTATGTATGTATGTATGTATGTATGTATGTATGTATGTATGTATGTATGTATGTATGTATGTATGTATGTATATGTATGCATGCATGTATGTATGTATGTATGTATGTATGTATGTATGTATGTATGTATGTATGTATGTATGTATGTATGTATGTATGTATGTATGTATGTATATGTATGTATGTATGTATGTATGTATGTATGTATGTATGTATGTATGTATGTATGTATGTATGTATGTATGTATGTATGTATGTATGTATGTATGTATGTATGTATGTATGTATTTATGCATGCGATTATATTTTCTTTCTTCAGTTGCAATATGCTTGACAGGACGAAATCACACGCGAAATCTACAGACAAATTTCCTCATCAATTTTTTTTGTCTTATGATCGGAAATTGAACACGAGATGAGACCTACATAGTGCCAGGTTTCTCAAACTCTCGTTTATCGAAGAGAAAAGAATTATTTTCTATGAATTGATGTCCTTTATGGACGTTTATTCCGCGTACAGATAGCGCGCTATATTGCTAACAAACGTCGTCATGGCAACTCATCCAAACATTTCTGCCAAATGCTTTTCCCGTATTAGAAAAAGAAAGAAAGGCTCAGTTCAAAACAATCGCAAACTCGAACTCATAATCATGTTTGCGCGCAAGTAAGGGTGTGTACATGCACACGCACGCACGCTCTCTCCCTCTCTATCACGCACACACACGCATGCAGGCAGGCACCCACACACGACTCGATGGCGTGGTTGGTAGAGTTCCCGGCTGCCACTACAAAGGTCCGTTTTCGAATCCCACCCAGGGCTGAAATTATTTCAGTATAGCTGCGCTGCGAGTCGTTACTCCAACTCTCGTGGGCGGGGAGTTGGGTGTGCGTGTAAGGTCATATATGACCTCTGAGCTCTGATCGGTCATATGTGAGCTCTGAGCTCTTTTCCGGGAAAGTAATAGCTGTCGATCACGAGTCCAACACGTGATCCAAGACAGTGGTGAATCATACACACATACACACACACACACACACACACACACACACACACACACACACACACACACACACACATACGCACGCACGCCCACACGCACGCTCACACGTGCATGAATTCTGGATTTTTATCCGAGATAGTAATAGTTGTTGATCAAGGGTCCAAGACGTGACCCAAAACTATAAAGAATCTCACACATGTACATACACACGCATACACGCACATAACACACAGACCCTACATACACGCACACACGCACACACACACTCACACACACACACACACACACACACACACACACACACACACACACACACACACACACACACACACACACACACACACACACACACACACACACACACACACTCAAACACACACACACACACACACACACACACACACACACACACACACACACACACACACGCACACACGCACACACGCACACACACACACACACACACCACGAGCATAGCTCTCCTTCCCGTAAGATACAAACAGGTAAATATACGCACACACATACGAGTACACACACACGAACACATACACTCTCGCAATTACGCACGCACTCTCCATTTTTCAATCTAAATGATCTATCTAGCACTATTGCACAAAAAATCTTGGATATCAAAGAACCTGACATTATATACACCTCCACGAATATCCATTTACAAAATCAAGTGTACATAATTTCCCTCTCAAATTTCGTGTAAACATGATAAAAGAAAAAATGTATGACCTAAGATCCTGTAGAGTCGTTGGCTTCTTGTCTGAATGATTTCTGAAAACGAGCTGCCACGTTTTTTTGTTCTGTAATAAATGACGAGGGTTGTTGTCTGTGTGGGATTTGCTGTTATGATCTTCTTTCTATCGATGTTCTTGATTGTTCTTCATCTATCTGTTGACATGATCCATAATCTGTAGAACAAATCTACTCCATAGCAAAGAAGTTTAAATGAAATCATCTCGCCATATGTTTCAGTAGAATATGAATTATTGTCATCTTATGACATTTTTGAAATACTGGAATCTGCCTCACAAGGCATCGTATCGGTTGATGTGGGGAGTTTGTTCACCCGTTTTCTAATAGATAAAACTATACGATTCATCTTGGACGGAATGCACAGGAAACAACAGACCCCGAACAAGTGCCAAACAATAAGTTATAGTCTTTTCAATTCTGTATACATTCCTCACCCACAGCACAAGGTGAGTTTGGGGTGGGAAAGAGAAATAGTAAATCCATAACAGACTACCATGTCCTATTGAAATACGATAACGAACGAAGATTGCACTCTGCTTCAGTGGTGGATCAAATCTGGATTCATGTCTCTGCGTTCGTTCGTAGAATTTATCAATCTAAAAGAAAGGAAAAAAGTCTAAGTTTTGATCCACGACCCGGATACCACCAAAAACAAAAGCCTTATCTTAAACGTTTTAAGCACGTATCAGATGGAAACGTTCCGTACGCGTAGGGTCCATGGGAAAAGAAATGTTGAGACACGTTCTTTGCTTCGGATATTGCTTGATCAGAAATTTGGGTGACACGACGAGAGACATTTCACTCAGGAAGCCTGAAGAGCCGAAGAGACCCGCCGAATGAAACTGCTTGGTCTCCACCAACGAAGAGGACGAATGTCATCAATCAGCAAGATCCACGGAACCCTCCAGAGGGACCAATACTTGTCATTCTTCTTCTTCTTGTATCAAAACTGTTACGCGTCTATATCTAGAAGTCCTCAGTTCTACATAGGTTGTTATAGATAGGTGTACGCCAGAAGGCGCTGAGTAGCTGCGGCCGAAGCCGTCACCTTTGCCTTATTATGCGCTTTAGGGTCTGTTGGGGCAGGTAACACTCACTGATGAGAATCGAAGAGGAGTGCGGGATTCGAACCCACGACTGAGCAAATATGAGACCATCACTATTCCGAACACACCACCAGTGCAAGAAACGAGTCTAGATAGAAAGAGAGAGATAGGAATTAGAGAAAGGAGGAGAGGCTCATCTCTCTTTCTCGCAATTAAAATACTCGTCAACTACGACAGGGAACACTCGTTTCAAAGCCATTCTCTGTGAACATGCTACAGTCAAAACAGGTATACAGAATTCAGAGAAATAGATGAATAGAAGCACTTTTGTCCCGACAGAATGCGCAGAACTCTGGCAGAAACATTTCACATTGAGATTCAATTTCTTAAGTGGTGAATTTTCAACCAAACCGGATACGTTGCTCATATATAACAAAGTTCACAATTTAATGCCATTTTCATACGAGGCAATGGCTGGCCATCGCCCTTAGTGGTGACTATCTTCATCACATAGTCTTCAATGGAGCCTTTCACACAAGGCCACTGCGGTCGCTCCAAAATATCCAATGTAAAACTATAAAGGAATCAATTTCTGGCATTTACTGTTGGCGCCGACTAGCTACCTCCCATAATTTTCAATTAAACTATTCACACAAGGCTACTGCTGTCGCTCCAAAGGTTACAAATAAAAACTATGGCGGGTAACTACTCACCACCGCAGAGGTCGACCATCAGTGATGGCCTCGTGTCAAGGCGCCCCAATTGTAATGAATACATTTATCAACTGAATATATATTCATGTGTGTGTGTGTGTGTGTGTGTGTGTGTGTGTGTGTGTGTGTGTGTGTGTGTGTGTGTGTGTGTGTGTGTGTGTGTGTGTGTGTGTGTGTGTGTGTGTGTGTGTGTGTGTGTGTGTGTGTGTGTGTGTGTGTGTGTGTGTGTGTGTGTGTGTGTGTGTGTGTGTGTGTGTGTGTGTGTGTGTGTGTGTGTGTGTGTGTGTGTGTGTGTGTGTGTGTGTGTGTGTGTGTGTGTGTGTGTGTGTATGTGTGTGTGCACGTGTTAAACCGTTCAGACAGAAAAGCATTTATGTGTCGATGACACATTACTGAAGGTTGTGAATAAGGAGGAATGGCGACTATTCTTATGTGTTTGTTCTGTATATCAACAGACTATTTCCTTTAACTAAAGGAACCACCCGTCACCAAAGGACTAATGACAAAAAGAATGAAAACTAAACATATCTGAAGACAGAACATTATGCTTGGTGGAATATGATCTGATAGGAAGAACTGATGCACAAGTACACTTGGAAGAGGAGAAAATGCAAGATAAGGGACAACAGCTCTCCTAGATGACGTGATGCTGAAGAGAAAATGACGATGTAGTTTTCAAGATGTAAACACACAAAGAGGGCGAGGAGGATATGAACTAAATTATTCAGAGATGGATGCAAAACTAAGGCTGAATGATGAACAAGATGTAGGACTTAAAAAATGGTTGATTTACAGATTATTCAACATCATTATGGTTCCTGAACAAAAACACATAAATATGAAATCACAAGTGTTTAAGACGCTTACTAAATACCATAAAATTTTATAGAATACTTATAATTTGAAGTATTCCACACCAATATTTCCAACAAGTAAAAGCCATCGTAAAAATAGAAGACCGATAACACTGATAAAACTGGAGTAAAACTGAAGATCTTTAGAAAAACTGTTACACAAAATTGACAAAATATCAAAGGCAGGAGAGGAAAACGTATAAAAGAAAATAGGAATTTTTTCAAAGATGCATTTGTAAACACGACACAATGAGAAAATATAACTGAAAAGTCCGGTTCAAAGGGAAGTAAGAATAAGAAGAGAAGAATACATCAATGCATATATACGTGTCTTTATTCAAAGAAAGTATTCTCCATAAAAACATCACAGAGAAAGAGAGGAGAGTAGTAAGTCTAACAAAGAAAAGTGACAATGGAAATGAGGTCTTGGAGGATTTTTTTTTTCTTATTCAAGTTTTAGAAAGAATCCTAAATGAATGGGAATGAGGGTAAGATCTAGTGCAGCCAAAAAGAAACAGGAGGACCAGGAGAAGTAATTAACCTTATATAATTCCATCGTTACGAGGACCCAGTTTCAATACGCCATTCTGGCAAACGCTAAACTGTTTTATGCAGTCTAACACATGCACACACACACACACACACACACACACACACACACACACACACACACACACACACACACACACACACACACACACACACACACACACACACACACACACACACACATACACACACACACACAAACACACACACACACACACACACACACACACACACACACACACACACACACACAAACACACACACACACACACACACACACACACACACACACACACACTCATACACAACTCGTGGCGCAGTTGGTAGAGTTTCCGGCTGCCACTACGTCGGTTCGGATTCGAATCCCGCCCAGGCCTGAAATAATTTCAGTATCACTGCGCTGCGGGTTGTTACTCCAACTCTCGTGGGCGGGGAGTTGGGGATGTGTGTGCATGTAAGGTCACAGCATTACCCATAGATTGGTCATATATGAGCTCTGAGCTCTCTTCCGGGAGGGTAATAGCTATCGATCACGATTCCAACACGTGATCCAAGACCATGGTGAATGCCATGGTGAATACACCATGTGTGTGTGTGTGTGTGTGTGTGTGTGTGTGTGTGTGTGTGTGTGTGTGTGTGTGTGTGTGTGTGTGTGTGTGTGTGTGTGTGTGTGTGTGTGTGTGTGTGTGTGTGTGTGTGTGCGTGCGTGTGTGTGTGTGTGTGTGTGTGTGTGTGTGTGTGTGTGTGTGTGTGTGTGTGTGTGTGTGTGTGTGTGTGTGTGTGTGTGTGTGTGTGTGTGTGTGTGTGTGTGTGTGTGTGTGTGTGTGTGTGTGTGTGTGTGTGTGTGTGTGTGTTTGTTTGTGTGTGTGTGTGTGTTTATTCTTTTTCCCCAAACGGCTGCACCGAGCCAGCCGCAAATCGGTTTCCACAGGCAACTTTGCACGGGGAATCCGCTGACAGTTTTCGCCACGTAAGGAGTAGCTGCGACGTGCACCATCCTCCCAATTGGATGTAATTTGTTGCAAATTAATTAATTTGCGCGTGTTCCTGCATGGAATCATAAATCGTGCTTGGGAGTCTGCAACATGTGTTTTCTCTTATCAAAAAGCTACACCAGCTGCACCTAGCCAGTCACAAATTGGCCCACATTTGGAGTTTTTCACGATAAGAGTACTGCCGTTCATTACCGTGAACTACACTCTACAAGCAATATCCAACACGCAAAACCTTCCTAAACCTAACCTAGTAATAATAATCATCAATTAACCTAGTAACTTGCATACTGACCTACTTGTGCAAGTTATTGCATGGAATCTACTTTATTGTGTTTGCAATATGCAATATATACATTCCCTTGAAAGGCTGCATCTCATTTGCATATTAGTTCTCATATGCAACCTATTACGAGGAATCTGCCGGAATGTATTACACTTTGCAATGAGCAACAACAGAGACAATGCAAGCTGCATGCAACTCGCAACCTACAACACATACGAGTAATTTGTGGCATCCTTCTAAGCGACTGTACCAACCTACTTGTAAATTACTCCACATATGCAATTCTTTAAGAGGGATCTGCTTTCATATATATTCGGGTCGGAACACACAAGATGCAATATTCTCGCCAGTGAAGGGAAGGATATAGAAGTAATGGGAGGGAGAAGGGAGAGGTTTGGGGGAGAAAGAGATGGAAAGAGAGGAAAGGGAGATGAGAGAAAGGAGGAAAGAGGAGAAGAGGAGAGGAGAGGTGAGAGGACAAAGGGGAAGGGAGAGGTTTGGGGGAGAAAGAGATGGAAAGAGAGGAAAGGGAGATGAGAGAAAGGAGGAAAGAGAAGAGGAGAGGAGAGGTGAGAGGACAAAGGGGAAGGGAGAGGTTTGAGGGAGAAAGGGATGGAGAGAGAGGAAGGGGAGATGAGAGAAAGGAGGAAAGAGGAGAAGGGGAGATGAGAGGTGAGAGGACAAAGGGGAAGGGAGGAAAATCGCAGGATGAGTAGGAATAAGACATTTCACACGATACTTTGGCAAACACGCTCAAATGTTGGGAAAAAGCGAAAGGCATAGTTTCATCCTATTTAATCATTTTTATCTTACCTTCATTTTTAATCATTCGTTGTGTTTTTTTTTTTTTTTACTTTATCATCTCATTCTATCTTATTTTGTTTTATTTTACTTACTTTGATATGATTTTTTTTATTTATTTTATCTTATTTTATTTCTATTTTATTTTATTCTATTTTTTTTACTTTACCTTATTTGGTTTTACTTTATTTTATTTTATTTCATTTTATTTTATTTTATTTTATTTTATTTTATTTTATTTTATTTTATTTTATTTTATTTTATTTTACTTCATTTTATTTTATTTTATTTTACTTCATTTTATTTTATTTTATTTTACTTTATTTTATCTTATTTTTTCCTCTTCTTTTATTTGTTTGTTCATTTATCTATCTATTTATTTTTTCATTTACTTGTTTATTTGTTTATTTATATTTTGGCGAAAAGGAGAAAGATTTGATAGCGTTAACATCACGCAACCATCCGCAGGGCCTGGAGCGAAGAGTCTACTTGCTGTATCTACGGAAATGTATGAGAAGACGAGAGAAGTAAACTTAAATTACCTCCAGGTTATAAGAATAGGAAAGATTAAATAAAGAGTAAAATGTTTGCCTACATGGAGGATATCTGTAAGAAGGAGCACTGCGTAGCTACCTGGAATTGTAAGGGACAGTAGAAGTACAAGTACAACAGAAAATGGAGCACGCTAGGATCCGCGCAAGACCTAATGGCCGGAGCGTCTGACGTAGTTTAAAGAAATAAGAAAAAGGAGAAAATAAAAGAAAGTAGAAGTTATGGATGTCTGTGAATGCACAGAAAACTAGGTTGTGTAGGAACGAGGCAAGAAGGGTGACACTGATGGATATGGAGTATTTAGAGAGGCCCTACGACCAAAATATAAGGGACACTTCTCTTTCTTCCTTTCCCACTCCCTCTCTCTACAGAAATATACTTATATATATATGTACATACATATACGTATATATATACATATATATATATATATATATTGTGCTTTGCAGTATTTCACAAAAGACACGTGAATATGATTTGAAGAAAAAACCACTGGTAAATAAGAAACGTAGTCCGTGAATATGATTTAAATAGACGAAAACGTTCGGACTACGTTTCTTATTTACCAGTGGTTTTTTCTGTATATATATATATATATGTGTGTGTGTGTGTGTGTGTGTGTGTGTGTGTGTGTGTGTGTGTGTGTGTGTGTGTGTGTGTGTGTGTGTGTGTGCGTGTGTGTGTGTGTGTGTGTGTGTGTGTGTGTGTGTGTGTGTGTGTGTGTGTGTGTGTGTGTGTGTGTGTGCGTGTGTGTGTGTGTGTGTGTGTGTGTGTGTGTGTGTGTGTGTGTGTGTTGTGTGTGTGTGTGTGTGTGTGTGTGTGTGTGTGTGTGTGTGTGTGTGTGCGTGTGTGTGTGTGTGTGTGTGTGTGTGTGTGTGTGTGTGTGTGTGTGTGTGTGTGTGTGTGTGTGTGTGTGTGTGTGTGTGTGTGTGTGTGTGTGTGTGTGTGTGTGTGTGTGTGTGTGCGTGTGTGTGGTTGTGTGTGTGTATACATACATATACCAAGGCTTTTTCCCCTTTACAAAGGAAGTAGCCAAAAAGGAAAAGGCATAAAATCATTCCCACCCATTCCATCCCTGCATACACTCCACACCCCTCCATCCCCCCTCTTATCTTAGCACCTCCTGGATGACGGGTCATCCCTGCGTATGTCTATATTTCTAAATCTATGCCTTCCACCCATCTTTCCTTTCACTTTCTATTTCCTTCTCTTTTTCCTTCTTTTCCATTATCTGTCTCTCTTTCTCTGGCATTTGCACCAACTCCGTTTAAAGTTCATACCACCGAGGCTGAGAAAGACAGACTAGACTACAGACACGTTCAGCGCCATTTGTTGTGTTGACGCAAATTGCAGCCTCTTGGAACTTCCATGTCTTGTCTCTGTGCCTCTTCGTCGCAGAATTTCATCCATATTGCGACCCCTGACCTGAACGGGGTCGTCCTATCTTTTGGGGTCACGACCCCTGGGTATTCGTTGAGTTGCTCGGCCTAACCCTATTAGGATATATAGAATTCGTTGATTTCACCAAAGGGTTTAGATAAAGATTTATTTCTTATTGCTAACAAATAAAAAATGGAACAGACGCATAATATTAAACAGAAAGAATGATTTGAAATTACAGCTTTCTGAAGTGATATAAATATGTAATCATATTTAGCGTTTATGGATTATCCCTGCCTAAGCTGGACCCTGGTGTTCAGCTTTCGTTGCAGGAGGTATTTACTTATTTGGTTACGAAGTTGTGTGTTTGAGAGCAGGTGGGGATTCGCGAGGTACTTCCTGGGGTAGAGGGTATGGGGAAATGGAACGCTGAGGGCCGTGAGTGGGGGACTGTGGGACTGGAAGGGGATGGATAGCTGTGGACTGGAGGGCTGGATGGTGGATGAGGGAGGCGGAGGGATCTGAGCCTTTCGAGTGTATATCCTTCTTCCGTTGCTTTGCTATTACAACTCATCACTGACACAGCACCAACACAGACTAAACGAAGCAGCACACACTAAATACACAAAATTAGTATCTCTCAGCTGTTGGCTTGCATGGCGCCCACAACATTCAGTATACATATCTTTAGATTTGATGTTTATATTCTATACTAAACTATCCTTCACACATTCAAACACCTCCGTGAAATATCTTCATTGAGAGACCTCAGGGATTAATATGATCGTTGCAGGTTACCTTGAGGCTTCGGGTATCCTGTTTGGTTGTACTTTGGTAAGAGAGGGTTCTCCTCCAGTGGATTAAAGAGGATATACGATGCACACATACTGAATCTTGAATACAACTAATCTGTTCAATTTGATTTGGCAAATAACTATTGAAAAATACATTTTCTCAGTCCGTTAAATTAAAAAATTCTTCCTGGAAGAGAAATGAAAATAGTAAATGAATAAATCAAGTGTAAAAAAAGGGAAAACTTAAAGAGATTGAAGAACTACAAATTACAAATTTAATTCTAATATTCATCAGAGTATAAAGAATACCTTGCAATATACAAACACAATCCAACACTGATACGCAGATGGTCTGAAAGTTACTGCACACAATACAAAGTTAAAAAAAGACTTCAAGGTCTGTATACCTACTACGGAAATCCCTTGATAGTCAAATAGGTGGAGCGCATTAAGATCAAACGACCCAAAATACATAAGGTTCCGGAGCGTTCGAAAGAATATGAAAGGTTGTTCGCAAACAAAAGGAATACGAAACACACGATCACAGTGGATGAACGTGAATACTTGAACCAATACCAATATAAACGGAAATCTGGATTGGAAGGGCTTCGTCAATAACACAACGATTTCTAGTATAATATAGTTTTTCTCTAGTACGAAAGGCATACTAGTAATGCATACAAGAGTCAGTAAAGCAGCATGGAGAGTGTTGTGTATACAGAGAAAGTATGGAAAGCAAACCAGGAACGTCTCAAGACAAGCAGGGCTGCTGGAACTGAAGATGTCAGAATGGAATCCTGATGCAAGGCGGGGACAAGCAAGAATGAACCTTAGCTTGTACCTTCCCCCACCCCCGATAATAAATAGATAAAAAGGTGAACAATAAAAGTCACGCAAAGAAAGAGAATGTCAAGCTCCCAGGCAGACACCGCAATAGGAGAGAATAGCTAATTAGTATTTAGCAGTACAACTGTGTGTGTGTGTGTGTGTGTGTGTGTGTGTGTGTGTGTGTGTGTGTGTGTGTGTGTGTGTGTGTGTGTGTGTGTGTGTGTGTGTGTGTGTGTGTGTGTGTGTGTGTGTGTGTGTGTGTGTGTGTGTGTGTGTGTGTGTGTGTGTGTGTGTGTGTGTGTGTGTGTGTGTGTGTGTGTGTGTGTGTGTGTGTGTGTGTGTGTGTGTGTGTTTATGTGTAGAGTTACTGAATACAGTTATTTTCTATCAAATGTCTTTCGTTTACCTTCAAAAGGTTTACTTGTTCACAATGCCTCTTCCACATGTGAGATGCGTACTCCATACAAGGGACGATTGACGTTCCTGTGCAGAGATTTACAGAGATAACATTTTCAATTTATTAATTCATTATTGATTTATTCATTTATCTATTTGTTTATTAATTTATCTGTACATGTATTCATTTATTTTTTATATTTTTGTTTATTTTTCTATTTTTGATTATATGTATTTATATTTAATTATATAATTTTGTTTATTAAATATCTATTTATTTGTTTGTCTATTCATCTATTTGATAATTCATTTGTTTATCTATTTGTTGATTTATCATTTATTTATATACTTATTTATTTATTTACCTATATACCTATTTGTTTGTTTATTTATCTATTTATTTACATATCTATATTATTTACTTATTAATTTATTAATTTATTTATTCATTCTCATATTTTCCATTCATTCATTCATTCATTCATTCATTCACTCATTTATCCATTCATTCACTCACTCACTCATTCATTCATTCATTCATTCATTCATTCATTCATTCATTCATTCATTCATTTATTCATTCATTCATTCATTCATTCATTCATTCATTCATTCGTTTTTTCGTTTATTAATTTGTTAATTCACTAATTTATTCATTTATTCATTCATTCATCATTTAATTATCTATTTATTTGGTTATTCGTTTGTTTGTTTTAGTTATTCATTTGTTTCCGTATTCATTCATTCATTCATTCATTACTTATTTATTCATCTATAATATATTTATTCATTCATCTCTCTCTTTATTTGCTTATTAGTCTATTCGTGTATTTTTTTTCTTGCCTGATTTAATGGAGCCTTTTTGTTTTATCTATATACCAACAACATTTTCCCCCTTATTAAAGAGGTAGCCAAGTCAGAGGCACGTACCTATGACCACCCCTTTCACTCCCCTCCACCACCCCTTTCACCCGTCCCATCTCAGCTCCTCATGGATGACGGGTCATCCCTGCATCAGCCAACTGCCCTGGGTCAAACACAATGCAGGAAGACATAGTACTTCCACAGCAAGGCCGCTTCATTTGATCTGCGACCCCCCCTCCCTCTCTGTCCCCTCATGTAGAAAAAGAGAAGACGGGGAAAAATTCCTTCGCGCTGCGTCAAAATGTTATTCACATATAAGTACCCTTTTCCCACCCCATTCCCCATCCCTCCCTTTTTTGCATAACAGTATCATCCATACACAGTCATTCTCCACTCATCCCTATCTCCTGCCTTCTCCCTTCCTTGCTCAACAGACATTCCCCTCCTGCTCAGCGCCCCCCTTCACCCCATCCATCCATCTCATCCTCGGTCGTCCCGTCAAGTTCACTCCTCCACTTCTGTCTTCCACACCTTTTACTAATATTCCATCACTCATTCTTTCTATTAGTAATTAAAATGAGAGTTCTATAATCAACAAGGCTTGCAGAAATGCAGGGCTGATCTCGCCCTAGGAATTCTAGAATAATTCCATCTTATTTTTATTCCCCTTTTCCTTGATGCCATCATGATTCAAACGCCCTTATGACATAACTACAGAAGGGTCAGATTTGTTTCTTTTCCATACTAACGAAGACCTTAAGAACAAACATTATATCTTGTTTTTCAAGTGATTTGACTATTCTTGAGTAGTTTACATCTGAAAGGTACCACCTACAGCCAAAACCTTCACCTTAACCTAGGACCTCTAGAATAGGTGACAGGTATTAGTGACCGCTAAATATCGAACTCTGTACCAGAAAGCTGCGAGAGGTTGGGTTTCGTAGATCTATATTAAGTGTAGGACGATGATCAAGGGCCGTTTCATGTAACGCGAAAGGAAGGGAGTAACTACACAAAGAGACGCGTATCTGATGTCACGTGACAGTCACCAGGAACCTTTAAGGGATCAATCTGGGGCCTTCTTTACTTACAGGAAGATACCTGAACCTACCTCACCACATGACCTAGGATGAGACAAAAATAGGAGAGAACATCATCAAATAAATAAAACAAAAGAATAAATAGGACAAAGTTAGATAAGATAAATAAAGAATAGAATGAAATGAAACAAAAACAAGTAGAATAAAACGAAATCAAAATAAAGTAGAATAATAACAAAATGAGGTCAAACAAAAATATATATATAATATCGAATATGATTAAAACAGAACAGAAAAAATATATAAATGAAATAGAAAAATAAAATGAGATAAAACAAAATAAGATAGAATATACTTGTTGAAGCTGAGGTTTGTCGAGACATTGAAACATTACCAAGACCTCCTGGGCTCGCGAAGAGGAGTCGGAGATCCCGCACTGCTCACCCGAAGGTCCCCGAAGAAGTCAGCGAAGTGGAAAAGACTCACGAACTCGCACAAGTTCCACTGACCCAAAAATGTGGCTAACCCTGCTGGACTTCAAAATCATTAATTAAAAGAGAGAGAGAGAGAGAGAGAGAGAGAGAGAGAGAGAGAGAGAGAGAGAGAGAGAGAGAGAGAGAAAACGATAGAAAGAGCACACATTAGAAAGAGAAAAAAAAATAGAGAACGAGAGCGAGAGAGAAGTGACAAGAAGAGAGCGAGGCAGTAAGAGAAAGAGAGAGAGAGAGAGAGAGAGAGATAAAACGATAGAAAGAGCACACATTAGAAAGAGAACGATATAAAAAGAATAATAGAGAACGAGAGCGAGAGAGAAGTGACAAGAAGAGAACGAAGCAGTAAGAGAAAGAGAGAGAGAGAGAGAGAGAGAGAGAGAGAGAGAGAGAGAGAGAGAAAACGATAGAAAGAGCGCACATTAGAAAGAGAATGATATAGAAAGAATAATGGACAGAGAACAAGAGCGAGAGAGAATAAGTAACAAGAAGAGAACGAGGCAGTAAGAGAGAGAGAGAGAGAGAGAGAGAGAGAGAGAGAGAGAGAGAGAGAGAGAGAGAGAGAGAGAGAGAGAGAGAGAGAGAGAGAGAGAGAGGGGGGGGGAGAGAGATAAAACGATAGAAAGAGCACACATTAGAAAAAGAACGATATAAAAAGAATAATAGACAGAGAACGAGAGCGAGAGAGAAGAAGAGACAAGAAAAGAACGAGGCAGTGAGAGAAAAAGAGAGAGAGTGAGAGAGAGAGAGAGAGAGAGAAAGAGAGAGAGAGAGAGAGAGAGAGAGAGAGAGAGAGAGAGAGAGAGAGAGAGAGAGAGAAATAGAACGATAGAAATAGCACACAACAGAAAGAGAACGATATAGAAAGAATAATAGACAGAGAACGAGAACGAGAGAGAATAAGTGACAAGAAGAGAACGAGAGAGTAAGAGAAAGAGAGAGAGCGAGAGAGAGAGAGAGAGAGAGAGAGAGAGAGAGAGAGAGAGAGAGAGTAGGAGGAACATGAAGGTGAGTTAGCCCCCACACACACCTCTTTGAGGACAAATGCATGCATTAAGAGAGAGCCCTTTCGTCCATTTGCTGTTTGTGAGAGAGAGAAAGAAAGAGAGAGAGAGAGAGAAAGAGAGTAATTTTCCAGCGCTCTTCTGCAAACAGGGACAAGTACTGGAATCTGGAATCAACATTTGCATACATTAGTTCTACAAGTCCATTGTTTCTTGTAATAAGTTTAGAAATATTACAAACATCCCATTCTATTTGGGAACAAAAGACAAGAGGAGGTCGAGGGACAAAAGCCGCAGCAGCAGCACCTGTAGAAGAAGATGGAGGGAGAGGAGGAGGAGGAGGAAGGGGAGGAAAAGAAGAAAGGAAGAGGAGGAGAAGGAGGAGAAAAAGGAGGAGGAGAAGGAGATAGAGGGAAAGGAGGAAGAAGGGGAGGAAGAGGAAGAGTTGAAGAAGGAGGAGGATGGAGAGGAGAAGAAATAGAAAGAAAAGAAGGAGGAGGAAGAGGAGGAGGAGAAGAAATGAAGAGGAGGAGAAGGAGAAAAGAGGAGGAGGATAAGGCGGAGAAGGAGGAGAAGGGGGAGAAGGGAAAAGGAGGAGGTGAAGTAGAATAAGAAGGGGAAAGGAGAAGAGGGCAAAGAAGAGAATCACAAAGGGATAGGAGTGGAAAGACAAGGAGAAGAAAGAGGAGAAGAAAGAGGAGGAGGAGGAAGAGAAAGAGGAAGAGCAAGAGCAAGAGCAAGAGGAAGGAAGGAGGAGGGGGAGGACGAACAGGAGGAGGAAGAGCAAGAGGAAGAGGAGGGGGAAGAAAGAAGGAGGGGAGGACTAGCAGGAGGAGGAAGAGCAAGAGGAAGAGGAAGGAAGGAGGAGGGTGAGAACGAGCAGGAGAATGAAGAGCAATAGCAAGAGGAAGAGAAAGGAAGGAGGAGGGGGGAGGAGGAGCAGGAGGAGGAAGAGGAAGAGGAAGAGGAAGGAAGGAGGAGGGTGAGGATGAGCAGGAGGAGGAAGAGCAAGAGGAAGAGGAAGAGGAAGGAAGGAGGAGGGATGAGGACGAGCAGGAGGAGGAAGAGCAAGAGGTGTGGACCTCTCCTCCCACTTTCTTTTAATATCACGCCTTCATACCTTCCTGCATTTCACTCGAAGACTTCCACTTGTCACCTGGAGAGTCTGAAATGACATCCATCTTGCAAGTGACCGTGAGATCCAGAGAGTCTCACGGGACTCACGCCACGAAGAAGAAGCCTTACAGTATACATGAAAACACAAACCGTCCAGGATCCTTGTGTTCTGAATCACTGTCAGCGATACTCGGAAGAAAGAACACTGCCTTTGAACTCTGTTTCTAAATGTCAAGAAGAGCGTTATCACAAACACTTTAGATACCATTTGTCCTACGAAGTTCATTATCAAGAATAACCTGCAGCAATACAACGTAGAGTGACTTATGCAAAAACTATTTATTTTATGGACGACAGAGATCTTGAAAGACACAATAAATAGATTGATATCTCGGAACAGTTGGTACTCCTGTATTGTAAATGTATCTGACCATAATAAAGAAAGTTCCCCTTTAATTCATCTTTACAGGTCACCCACAGCCATGGATAGGGAACTATGTTTGAATGAAAACAGTAGATGTTTTTCCACTGTCTTTGTTGTTTGTGTCTTTCTGCCTAGCGTAAACATATTTTCTCGACGTCTTAACTTTACGATATATTAATTTCACGATACTGTATCTCTACGATATCAAACCTTTACGAGGTCGCAAAGGACTCATATATGTCATAATTCTATTACACAAAGATATACACACTACACCACCCTAGTATGCATTAGCCGTTGTAGTACTTACAACTGGAGATGACGTATGTATTACCGCCTAACTTTTTCATCTCAATTGCATTACTGGTCATACAGCCGAAGCAGAAATTGCAGAGTTGCACCAAATATGCAGAGGTGTATTTGTTTGCTATTAGCAAAGGAAAAGCAAACAGGCAAACACTGAGAGATGATCAGGAAAACATATTCTTCATGGAAATGTATACGCTTCCATCCCATATCTTCTGGAAACTACTACATCCCAGGTGATATAATTCCTTTTCCCCTTTCAACCAAGCCCTGAAAATTGTGTAGCCGTGGAAATGTTTCAAAATGGGGGAAACAGGAGATATTAAAACACGTTCTATTAATTTCCAACATGAAAGGTGCATATACGTGAAGTACTTTGCAGAGTACGCAAATATCAATTTGAAATATGAAATTGTGGCTTTTTTGTAGAATGATAATAGAAATAAGAATAAAGTGAAGAAACGACCACGAATACGTCGACACGTCATCAGTGCTACCTTCAGTATTTTTCCTCCTGCCATTATGTAATTCTGTTCAGCTTCAGGAATGCCTTCTACCTGAAAGATTAAAATTAACATAAGGTAGTTTAACTTAGCCTAACCTTTTATCGGACACTGCGAATGACAGCGTCTAATTCCAGAAAATTTCTTTCAGCTGTAGAAGTTCCCACTATGCTATAGAAACCATACCTGAACGTTGTATTTTTTAGATTCTATCTAAAAAATAAAAAAGAGAAACCTCATTTATACCATTTAAACACAACGAGATACCCATATCAGTCTTACTTCTAATATGTAAGACTTTAATCTAACTAGAAATACTTAAATATATTTAAGAGAAATATCTCGGCCTAACCTAACCTAACCTAACCTAACTTAACCTAACCTAACCTAACTTAATCTAACCTAACCCAACCTAACCTAACTTAACCCAACCTAACCTAAACCTAACTTAACCTAACCTAACATAACCTAACCTAACCTTACCTAACCTAACCTAACCTAACCTAACCTAACCTAACCTAACCTAACCTAACCTAACCTAACCCAACCTAACCTAACCTAGGCTAACTTAATCTAACCTAACCTTATCTCTAATATGTAAGATTTTAATCTAACTAAAAATGCTTAATTACATTTAAGGGAAGTATCTCTGCCTTGCGGATCGAGTTCAAAGCACTCGGCACAATAAGAGGGTCAGGAGTAAGCCAGACAAAGATTGCCAGCATCAGGATAAGGATAATCGAGTCAGCCTCCAGAATAGAATACAGAAAATACATCACCACGTCCAGAGAATTATCCATACAGACATTGTTGTTGTTATTGTTGTTGTTGTTGTTATTGTTGATGTTGTTATTGTTATTGTTATTGTTATTGTTATTGTTATTGTTATTGTTATTGTTATTGTTATTGTTATTGTTATTGTTATTGTTATTGTTATTGTTATTGTTATTTTATTGTTATTTTATTGTTATTTTATTGTTATTTTATTGTTATTTTATTGACTGTAGTTTACCAGCGCTTGTCCTTAAGGACAATCTCCCCTGACAGTTATTCTTAAGGTGGTAACCTCACATATATGATATACATGTGTATATGTATTAATATATGTGATATTCATATGCATGGTATTCCTGAAGAAAATTTACGAACGATTAGTACTTTGGCTTCTAAATTAAGCTCACGTTTATTATGTTTCCCGGCAGGCGATTTCATTCAATTTGAAAAAATAGGTTTTGGTTTTTGTTTTCAGTTCCGTGTGACGTCAGACCGTTTTATTTAGGACTCAGTGAGACCAGGTACTGGAATGGAAAAGAAAAACACAAAATTCGCTTTTAATTTCACCTGTTTATCTAAAAGGGGCGACTGAAACTGGAGACGTCTCATTAGGTTAGGTGGAATGGGGTGGGATGGGGTATGGTGTCTCTGTGTGTAGTG
>NC_134813.1:44873923-44879659 GCF_046742065.1 Oratosquilla oratoria | reverse complement strand
CTCAGTGAGTGGAGGTGCCCTTGCTTAGAAATGAGTTTATCTAGAGCCTAATTGAAGAAAACTTAGATAATAGCGATCGTAACCTAATATCACGCAAGCGGAAACTAACCTACCCACATGCATCCTGTCTGTTCTAACTTTAGTAAACTAGAAGAGAAAACGCGGACCATTTCTTCCACACCAAAGTGTTGGGCAGAAATGAGCGTAGGTCGGAAAGTTAGTAACAGAGTAAAATCATAAGATAATAATTAAAAAATCGAGGGTGGGGGGGATAGAGGGGGGGCGACCACTCATCAAGAGGAGAAAAAAAAATGAAAATAAAAAAAAAATTAATGAAAATTGCATTTCACTTCACCAACTAAGTTTGAGCGCAAATTAAATTCTTTAGATTTCGCAGAAGTAATTAGTGAGTGGAAAAGAAGCTTTCCGGAGGTAAAAGTGTTTCCCACAGTGATTGGCTCGCAAATCGAACTTTCGAACCTGGTCGACATTGGGTCAAGGGGTCGAACAGGATTGACGTCGATGAGGTGCCGGTCCCCCAAGAGACCCGCCGCTGTGACACGTCCGCGTTGTATTATGCAATAGATGTTTGCAGTTGCTCTGGATGATACAATTGATTTATCTTGTTGGTGTTTGATTGCGAACGAGTTTATTATAAAAACCAATATTTCTATTCAATATTTTATTCAGATTCTTTAAATCCATTTAGTGACTTATTTTTTGTTTAGTTTATTTGTATGTTCGTTTACTTTCACTTGTCTATTTATTTTTCATTTATTTGTTTCTTTATTACTTTATAATAGGTGATACTTTCTATAAAGTCGTTGTGATGTAATTGTAATACAAATACATGTGGTCATGTGACGAACTCATTTTGTTGCATTATGCACTTTTTTTACCGATGTAGTTATTGATAAATGTCACAATTTTTTCCTACTAATGACGTCATGAGACTCGTGACTTCCCTTACCCACGATCGAACAGGATGTCCCATTGTCCAAAGAGTCCTCACGCAGTGAGGACTTCTGACTAAGTGTTTAAGTTTTTGTTCACCAGTTATGGACAGTTGCAACGTTGAGTGTTGAATATAATTATTGCAAGCGTATGAAATGCACGTCTTCACACACACACACACACACACACACACACACACACATGGAGATATATATATATATATATATATATATGTGTGTGTGTGTGTGGGTGTGACGTGTGTGTGTGTGTGTGTGTGAGTGTGGTTGTGGTGTGTGTTTGTGTGTATACACACACACACACATTAACACACACACACACACAAACACACCACACACACACACACACACACACACGCATATATATACATATATATATCATATATATATATATATATATATATGTCCATGACATATATATATATATATATATATATATATATAATTGTATATATACATAGATTATCTATATATAATTATACATATATCCATATATACATACATATATACATATACATGTGTGATCTTCACCATGGTCTTTGGATCACGTGTTGAAACTCGTGCGTGTGTGTGTGTGTGTGAGTGTGTGAGTGTGTGGTGTGTGTGGTGTGTGTGTGTGTGTGTGGATTGTGTGTGGGTGTGTTTGTGGGTTGGGGTGTGGTGTTGTGTGGGTGTGTGTGTGTGTGTGTGTGTGTGTGTGTGTGTGGGTGTGTGTGTGTGTGTGTGTGTGTGTGTGTGTGTGTGTGTGTGTGTGTGTGTGTGTGTGTGTGTGTTCATAATATTGGACTTGGAGAAGGTGTATGATAGTATTGAGAAAAAGGCGTCAGGGGACGCGAGACGATTTTATTCTGTTGAGAGCAGAAACCGTATAGAAAGGGGTACATGCATTCATCTTGCATACAGTGATATGGCTCAGAGAGAGTTAATTAGGTTTGGTGAGGCTGGATTATGTCCGCAAAGGTCTGAGCCTCGCTGGAATTTGACTAATTCTCAAAACAGACTTAGTAACCATATAGTGAGCGCTGAAACCATCAGTGGTTTTAAGAAACTGTTAGACATGGAACTGCCTAGTGTAGGCCTCATGGTCTCTTTCAGTCTCCTATATTCTTATGTTTTTATGTTCAAAACTATGTTTGAACAACCTGTCCCTGTCGTACGCCACACCAGGTAGGGCGAGAATGGCGCGTTTGGTCACACAGACGCATAAAAGTCCTTACTCAGTGTCAACAAAATAATTTCATATTTACAAAAAGGCGCTAAAATCCGTTAAAGTTGGCTTTTCATGATTCTTTCTTTCCTTAGCTTCGATGTTGCTATGGATGTATTCCATGGTGAAAAAAAGGAAAACTGAAATTGTATGTATGTATGTATGTATGCATGTATGTATGTATGTATGTATGTATGTATGTATATATGTATGTATGTATGTATGTATGTATGTATGTGTGTATGTATGTATGTATGTATGTATTTTATGTATGCATGTATGTAAGTATGTATGTATATAATGTAATGTATGTATGTCTGTATGTATGTATGTAAGTATGTAGGGATGTATGTATTAATGTATGTATGTATGGTATGTATGTATGTATGTATGCATGTATGTACGTATGTATGTATGTATGTATGTATGTATGTATGTATGTATGTATGTATGTATGTATGTATGTATGTATGTATGTATGTATGTATGTATGTATGTATGTATGAACCTATGTATGTATGTGTGTATAAACTCTCATAAGATCAAGAGCACTTGAAGTTAGAGAGCGTGAAGCGACTGGCTCTTCCTGTTCCTGCTCTCACTATACAATGACCTCTGGGAACAGCCTAACCACACAACTCTCAATGCCATCAGCGAGACGGTCACCATATTGTTGACATTAGAGTACGCAACGAAACTACTCAAACCGAAATGACCAGGGTTACCAAAACACAATGCCAGTTAATGTAATTACTGTCTTTATCACCAGGAAGCTATTGAGGCTAACGGAAGTGTCACCGTGAAATGACATAACGCAAATAAGAACCATCGTAACTGTAGGAATCGCAGCGGCTGCAATACCCGTTCATGTACCAATGCAGATGGGATTGCTGTCCCACATCGTAAGGACCAAAATTACAACAAATGCAATGGTTCCCACGGAAAACATGGCCTTGTCCCTGTAGGCTACCTCCTTTGCACCGAAGACAATGCCATAAAAACACCCCAAACCCCAAATGCAAGATTCTCCTTTTGACCCTTTTAGTTGAGGATTATTTCTATTCTAGTTTTGTTTTGTCTAGTGGCCACGAGGCGATTTTATTCAGCTGAGGAAACCCACCTTCGCAATTCAATAATCAAACATGGCTCTGCTCTTACTCGATTAGTAAATTCGCAACTTCATTCAACTAAAGAGAAACTACATCACAAGGAAGGAGTTAAAATGATCATTGAATATTTCGATCAACCTAAACGACTCTCAAAAAAGTCCCCAAATAAACAAGTGAAGGACTAACAATTTAACTGCGTTTTAGGATTTGACCCAAAGGTTAGCTCTTGTATGAGAGAAGACCGATTTTATTGACATTCTGTTGTATTTGATTTTTTTTTATCTCAGCTCTCGTTAGAAAACGTTTTCAAGTTGGAAATCCTAATACAACGAAAGATTCAACCACGACAAAAAGATTATCGTTTTCCTGTTCTTATGGTGAAACCTCTTCTCTCTCTCTCTCTCTCTCTCTCTCTCTCTCTCTCTCTCTCTCTCTCTCTCTCTCTCTCTCTCTCTCTTCTCTTCTCTCTCTCTCCGCTCGCTCTCTCTCTCTCTCTCCTATCTCTCTCCCTCCTCCACCTCTCATCTCTCTCTCCCTCTCCTCTCTCTATCGCTCTCTCGCACTCCTCTCCTCCCTCTCTCTCTCATCCTCCTCTCTCCGCCTCGTCTCTCTCTCCCTCTCTCGCTCTCTCTCTCGCTCTCTCTCTCTCTCTCTCCCTTCTCTCGTCCCCCTCTCTCTCTTCTCTCTCTCCTCTCTCCTCTCTCTCTCTCTCTCTCTCTCTCTCTCTCTCTCTCTCTCTCTCTCTCTCTCTCTCTCTCTCTCTCTCTCTCTCTCTCTCTGCGTGACGTCACCAGCATTGTCATAAGTGCTATAATGCTGTCACTTTTTCAACGCCCGTTTATCCTCTTCCTCGTTTTCCTTATCCCTGTTCCCTTCCATGCCCCCATCTCTTTCTCTTGCTTACATAATCACAACTGAGATATCATCTGTAGAGCTCAACGAAAAGCTTTCATTTATAATTTGTAGTCGAGTAAGAGTTTCGTTGCAATTTTTAAACGACGGACGCCAACCGACTCGTTTCCCATGACACGACGTTTGGGTTCTTGAGATTGCGTCGTCTCTGTGGAATTCGTTTCTGAGTTCTTTTTGATATCATGACAAGAATGATATGTATGTTAGTGTCGAGCAATGAATAATTTCAATTAATTCCAAGAATTCATAATAACAAACCTAGCTAGTATATAAAAACTAGACTAGACCACTTAGGAATTGTGATTCTTGCCTGTAATGGATGAAATGTTAATAGACAAAAACGTGTGTGAAGTAAATTGGATTACAGACACTTGTCTTTATTGGTAATTTCTTGAATTAGAAAATATCTGGAAAAGATCCGGAATCTAGATGGTCCCAGATACTAAAAGCTCTTTCTAATATTCTACTGTGTTTTCGAAAAGCAATTCTATTCCGAATATTGTATATTTTCTGTGAAATTTGGGAAATGGCAACGCGCAGAACAATCTGTAGTGGAAATAGGACCCAAGATAGGGACCAAAGGGTGCTTGGCAAAGGACCAGACTCGATATACTGAAAGAGTCTGTCGATTTTCATGAAAATACGCTACACTTCTATTTTTCTAACAAATTTGGTAGGCTAGGTTACATAAGTTATCGCTTATCTTAGGATTCAAATATTCTGGCGATAGAGAAAAAGGCAAATTTTTATCTTCGAATGTTAAGACCAGCATCATATTTCTTCTGTCTCTCTCTCTCACTCTCTCTCTCTATATATATATATATATATATACTATATATATTATATATATATATATATATTCACATCGATCTATCGGATCTATTTATCTATCTGTCTGTCTGTCTGTCTTCTCTCTCTCTCTCTCTCTCTCTCTCTCTATATATATATATACATATATATATATAGATATATATAGAGAGAGAGAGAGAGAGAGGAGAGAGAGAGAGAGAGAGAGAGAGAGAGAGAAACAGACAAACAGACAGACAGACAGAGAGATGTAGATTGATAAGATTACATTAGATAAATAGATCGATTAGATCGATATATATATTATACTATAAATACATATATATATATATATATATATAGATGATACATATATATATGAATATTTATATATATATATTTATATATACTCCAGATCTATCTATCTACTTATCTATCTGTCTATCTATCCATACATCTCTCTGTCTGTCCTGTCCGTTCCTCTCTCTCTCTCTCATCCGATCTCCTCTCTCTCCATTCATCTCTCCGCTCCTCTCTCTCTCTCTCTCTCTCTCTCTCCTCTCTCTCTCATCTCTCTCTCTCTCTCTCATTCTCTCCCTCTCCATTCTCTCTCTCTCTCTCCTCTCTCTCTCTCTCTCTCTCTCTCTCTCTCTCTCGCCACTCTCTCTCATCTCCTCTCTCTCTATATATATATATATATATATTTATATATATAGATATATATATATAATATGTATATATACATATATAT
>NC_134813.1:44851423-44856423 GCF_046742065.1 Oratosquilla oratoria | reverse complement strand
TTAGAGCTTATTGTCCTAGTTTTCTCTTGTTTTCTAATTTCCCTAAAGAAGCTTAGTGTAGACATTACTAGCTAGGAATATACTTAGACACTCATTCATATCTTTCTTACCCTCCATTTTTTATCACTATGTCTTCACACGACCACACTAGCGTTTACACGTTTGAACGCATTCATGGGAGTTTCTGTATCCTTCTGTTTCTGAAACTACAAAAACAAACGCTGAACCCATAGCTTGTAGCTGGCCACGTAGTGGAGCTGTGATGTGAGTGGTTTGTGTTGTTTCTATATACTTTGGGTAACCACTAAGACTCCTTCCTTAGTGTCTCCTTATTCATATATTTCTATGTGTACAACTGAAATGAAACATGAGTAGCCGGGACAGGAACTCTTGTTTAGCCTGGAAAACAGAAGTAAGGGGACCTGGAACAAAATAGGACCTTCTGCATTCTGCTATGAACCTGAGCTTGTGGAAGAGGGCTCACAATGGAATCGGGTTTGCCCAAGACACTGTGGGACTTGGAACTAGAGGGATGCAAAAAGATATTTAAAGGTGCTTCACATAAAACGCTTCAAATGTATAATGGGTGTTACGAGGATCAATAGAGTGAGAAAATAGGAAGTGAGGCGAAGAGCAGTGGTGCAAAGGGAGCTGGTATATAAGGCTGATCAAAGAATATTGGGATGGTTCGGGTATATGGAAATAATGAGTAAAAAGAGATTAGAGAGACTAGCAAAAAGAATGTGGAACGTTAAGCTGGATGAAGGGAACTTAAGAGGAAGACCGAGACTGGGATGTATGGATGGAGTGAAGGAGTCCTTGAGTAAAACGGGAATGTCTGTTGAGCAGGGAAGGAAGAGGGTAAGAAAGGGGTGTGAGTGTACAGCGGTTGTGAATGGATGATAAGTTGACTCGGCCCAAAGGAATTTCTCCTTGTCTTCTTTAATTACGTATGAGTTCACGAGAAGGAAAGGTCACCATGTAAATGAAGCCGTGGAGGTAACACAGATTCGGCCGCCGTTACGGAGGTGCTGTGTGATGCTGACCCGGGTAGTAGGCGGGTACAGAGATGGCCCTTTATCCGCAAAGAGGTAAGATAAAAAAGGACAAAAAGTCGTTTCGGATTGATGTGATGTGAGTAAAAGGGGTTACATCCTTTAGCTAGTAATCTCCCTTATAAGGCGAGAAAGTCCTTTTGTTATATAGAAAGTATAGATGCAGAATTTTAGAGGTTGGGATAAACAAGGTTAAGAAGAAATGGGCGGACGACGACCAAAAGTGTTTTTCAGGGAAGAGACGAAGAAGAAGAGAAAGAAGAAGAAGAAAAAGAAGAAGAAGAAGAAGAAGAAGAAGAGGAAGAAGAGGAAGAAGAGGAAGAAGAAGAAGAAGAAGAAGAAGAAGAAGAAGAAGAAGAAGAAGAAGAAGAAGAAGAAGAAGAAGAAGAAGAGGAGAAGAAGGAAGAGGAAGAAGAAAAAGAGGAAGAAGAAGGAGAAGAAGAAGGAGAGTGGGAAGAAGAAGAGGAAGAAAAAGAAGAAGAAGAAGAAGAAGAAGAAAAGAAGAAGAAGAAGAGGAGGAGAAGAAGAAGAAGAGGAGGAGAAAAAGAAGAAGAGGATAAGAAGAAGAAGGAGTAGAGGAGAAGAGGAAGAAGAAGGATAAGAGAAGAAGAAGAAGAAGAAGAAGAAGAGGAGGAAAAGAAGAAAAAGAAGAAGAAGAGGAGGAAAAGAAGAAAAGGAAGAGGAAGAGGAAGAAGAAGAAGAAGAAAAAGAAGAAGTAGAAGAAGAAGAAGAAGTAAGAAAAAGAAGTAAGAAGAAGAAGAAGAAGAAGAAGAAGAAGAAGAAGAAGAAGAAGAAGAAGAAGAAGAAGAAGAAGAAGAAGAAGACCTTTTTGACAGAAACGTGGCGACAGCTCAAGGACTGACGAATAGAAAGAAGACAAAAAGAAGTTTCCTTCTATGACAGACAGACATATTCATAACTGAAAAAGAAAAGAAAAAAGAAAGTCCTCAGCTTAGCCCCCATTCAATGTTGTAACATTCTCTACAAACTAAATAAAAACATCTCGTGTTGATCAGAAAAAAACCCATGACCAAAGCCAAGAATTTCGTAGAGATGACCCTAGTCCCTCCTCCAACGTGACGACACCCACAGAAACTGAGCAAAATCAACAAGTTTGATCCAAAACAGAAAGACCTGCAGATCACGCAACCGCATCGAAGAGGTAAGCTTCTCTGATTCCAAAGATGAATGTTAACAAATGTGACGGGCGAATGACATTAAGTATATATTCGCGTTACCGAGATTGCTTCCGGAAATGAAAATAGAGAATGAAAATAAATCGAATAATGAAAATAGAAGCGGAAGAAGGATATAGTGTCGAAGAATAGAAAACGGAGTAAAGATATATATATATATATATATATATATATATATATATATATATATATATATATATATATATATATACCAGCTTAACTAGCTACAAATTGCCCTGGTTCTCTGTAAAAATAAGTACGAACGACAGTTTGCAGTCGACTTAGTTCCTCGGGAGTAGGTTGACTTCCAGGTTAGAGAATTTTAGGCTCGATAGCTCAGTCGGGAGGGCGCTGGCGCCGTGATTTCACGAGCCTGGTTCGAATCTAGTGACGACAGTTAGAATTATTTGATCGACATCACCGTCACTGGTGATTATATATATATATATATATATATATATATATATATATATATATATATATATATATATATATATATATATATATATATATATGAGTGGCAGGGTGGTGAGATAAACACCGAGAACCGTTGAAGTCTTATTAACTGACGTTTCGCTCTTAACAGAGCTTCTTCAGAGTGTACACTCTGAAGAAGCTCTGTTTATCTCACCACCCTGCCACTCATTTTGTCGTCCATTCCTCAACATATTTATATTTATATATATATATATATATATATATATATATGTATATATATATATATATACATATTTATATATATTTATATATATATAATATATATACGTATATATACACACACATGCAAGGGTGACCACTGTATATTATATCTTCAGTGCTAAATACCGATGATGAGAATTTTAATATTTCATCATCGGGAATCTTAACGGGAAAATGGGTCATTTTCCATAGAAGAATTTGCCCTCATCCACCCCCTCACACACACCATAATACCCTTTCCCCCTAACCCCAACCCTCTCCCTTCCACCTTGCCAAGCACCAACTAAGCGGCGCCGAGGCTAAGATACTTGATCCACAAAGCTTTCCAATACGAGGAGAGATTAACTCCCAAAATTGCATTTTGGAAAAGACGAGGTATTGCAGAAGTTGCAGAAATCACTTCATGACCATCCTTCCATATCGGCTGGTACTTTCGCTTTCATTTTGGTTGCTGCTAGGCGATTTTATTCATTTCCGTGGCATCCCCGTTGATAGTACAACGCTGCCTATCTCTACGTTGATAGTACAACGTTGCTTATCTCTATGAACCTGTTTTATTGATTGAAACTCCATAGTACCCCCATCACTAAACCAACATACATTAACATAATGTACGATAATTGTGCAAAGTTTTTCACAAAGATAAATGCTTTTGTAAACTTGGGCCTATAACAATAACAACGACAACTTTGTAGTAAAACACGCAACACATACAGGACTCAAATAGGTATGCAAATATCCATTCTACAATTAGAATATTCTAATCAATAAAGATTTCATCATTTTTGATAGGAGGTAATATGAAAAGAAAATTAAAAACATCAACATGTTTTTTCTCTATACACGTTGGCCGTCCGCTTGCTTATTTTTATTAAAACAAAACGATTTTTAATTTTCCAAATGCATTGAATGTTCATACACCGTCGTTTTCTTTTTGTTAAATTGAATGTTTTAATAATTGAAGAGACTAAGTGTCAATATTCTGTAGTTGTTTACAATATATCTTTACAATACATTTTTTAATAAAAATGTATGATTATTGTTTCATACACTTACGAATAAAGTAAATTTGAGGGAATTATATATTTTTTTTTCAAATTCATTTTATGAGTTATAAAAAAAAAGAAACTATGAGAGGAATTCAAGGAGAGCAATTCAATTACAAACAAACACAAGAACAAAATAGAAAAACATGAAGCAGACGAAGACAAAGGAGGGTCTTGGAATGAAGACCACAAGTATGAGGGTTACGAAGCTCTATAGATTCACACAAAAGAAAATTTCTTGAAGAGCATTAATATAAAGAATATACTTGAGGAACACAAAAATAAATTATACTCTTGAAGAGCCCAGAATTTCAAAATTCATAAAAAAAATGAAACATTTTTGGAGGGCACAAAATTTCTTGAACGGCACATAAATGAAAGAGTACAAAGACAAAAATATCTTGAAGAACATAAGAATTAAAATTTCTTGAAGAGCCCCAAAAACTGAAATTTCTTGAAGAACATAAAAATATAATTTCTTTGAAGATATAAACAGAAAAAATCTTGAAAGTCACAAAAAATGGAGAGCTTTTGTTTCGAAAAGCACAAAAAGGAACATTACTTTAATAACACACAAATCAAAATTTCTTGAGGAGCACAAAAATTATGAAAAAAAGTCTTGAAGAACTTTTCGCGCTACTGAAACTCTCCCGATATCAATATCAATTCGTATGTATGAAGGGTCTAATTGGACCCCAACTAATGGTCTCTACCTCTCCTGGACATTCAAGCACATAGGGAACAGGTGGGGTTGTCGGCTGTGAAGTGCTTTTTGGTGTATTGTTATCTCCATATAAAACGAGTTTCATCTCAAATGCCCTACCAGCACGACTTTCTGCTTTGAATCTCTTCGAAATACAAGAAGTTGAGGAACATAATCGAGGAGGAGCGTAGTCGTTACCTTTGCCTCAACTGTTGAAGGAGGTCACAGTTACTGCTGAGAACATCTGAGAGGAGTGCAAGACTCGAACCCACGAGTAGGAAGAAGATCCGAGACCCGCACT
>NC_134813.1:44836423-44838923 GCF_046742065.1 Oratosquilla oratoria | reverse complement strand
GAAAAAAGAAAAGAAAATTTTGTAAACATGAAAAATTTATCAGGCGAACCAAAATCCACTTAATATAGGAAGGAGACAACGGAAGAGGAAATGAAAAAAGGAAAATGTGAGATGGAAAAGACTGAGACAAAATTCACCTGGTGTGAACTGGAACCAGAAGGCTTGTCAACTGTTCTACTCTCGGTAGACTTCGAGATGAAACTGAGCTTGACGACCATATCAGTCAAATCGACCTATACATAATGCAATCCTTCTTTGCCTTCCATAGTAACGACTTAATTTGATGAATACCACTTAAAATGTCTCATCGCATTTTAATTGAAAGTTCCAATTACCGCCCACCACAAAAGGAAGGCCTCCTAATTAAACGAGAAGTCTTTATTTGAGCTGCTTGATGATCCAGGTAGCGTGGACTCGAAGAGGGTAGGGAGCGCACGCTAATTTTACGTGCGCTTTGCTTTACAAGAGGAACTCCGCCCTCGGGGGACGGAGAGAGCAACGAGGACCTCAGAACTTTTGTTGGAGAGAAAGAAAAATCGTAAAAAGGGACAGAAACTGGAGTGTTTGGACGACGCAGGAAGGGAGTATTGAAATTCTGAGGAAAGTGGCTAAGGAGAATCAGCTCAAGTGGGGTGGTACAGATAATTATAAAGGGAGTTCTCGTCCATTTAGTATATGCAGAACGATTTTCTGAAAGACATACCAGCAATCTGGCTAGCCAACCCCAAACACCCACAACTCTTTGCTCTACCCTTGACGTCTTGCAATGAAAATAAATTCTCGAGTTCACAAACATATATTCTCTGATAAGATATTACAACGAAAAAATATCTTGTAGAATCTTTGTTAATACAGACGCCTCATCCAGTCGGACGAACCTTCCGTGAATTCCTCAGTGCATCTCCAGGCCCTTGCGTGATTTTAATGAGACGCACTTGTGTCTCCGTTTGCAGTGTTAGACCACAGATCTCTTTCAAAAAATTATTGATCCATGATTCACCTTAATTCATCTCAACTAGTAGGTCTCAGCCTATTTGCTCACGGACCCCTAATTGGTACAATACAGTTTGATGACCTCCTGGGGTCGTTTCAACGGGGAATTAAATTGTTTGACCTCTAGCATCATCCACTGGTTTGTGGCCTTAGTGGACTCCGTGGGACCCAAGATTTGTAGTTCTGAGAACCAATGATCCAAACAAATATAAATATATATATATATATATATATATATATTTATATATATATATATATATATATATATATATATATACATATATATATATATATATATCTATATATATATATATATATATATATATATATATATACATATATATATATATTAATATAAGTGAAGAGACAATGTACTCCCAGGGCTCGTTTTTTTTTTTTTTTTTTTTTTTTTTTTAAATGCCAACACGGTAATTTCTGACATGTGCAGATAAGGGGCAAAGGCAAAGGCTATGGATCATACAGCTCATATAAAGTGCACTCTCCCAGCACACACATTGCACATAAACCCATATATCCAATCACCGTAACATTCCCTAAGAATGACCAGCAAAAGTCCTAAGAATGTCTGAAATAAAAAAAAATAATAATAATAGTTCAACATTATTTTTGGATTCATGCTCAATAACATACGTATAATTATAATATATATACATATATATATATAATAATATATATATATATATTATATATATATATATATGCGTAAGTAACCATAGGAAAAGTAAACTAACGTATAATTATATTGCGTATATATATAATATATATATATATATATATATATATATATAATATACATAATACATATACATATACATATACATATATATATATATATAATATATACATATGTATAATATGTATATATACATAATAATATATATATATATATATATATATATATATATATATATATATATATATATATATATATACATGTCTTAAAAAAGGAGGTATAGTGATGGAGAGAAGGTAGAGTAGGACTGGAGGAGTACAAGTGTGAATGTAGTAGTTTCAGAGGGATTAGCTTGTTAAGTGTAGTTGGGAAGGCTTATGGGAGGATCTTGATTGAGAGGATTAGGAGAGGAACAGAGGGAGTAATTGGTGAGGAACAGTGTGGATTTAGGACAGGTAGAGGTTGTGTGGATCAGATTTTTGTGGTAAGACAGATATGTGAGAAAGCTATAGGAAGGCACTGTGGGAGGTTATGCGGATATACGGGATAAGAGGAAAGCTTCTCGGAGCTGTCAAGAGTTTTTATGAGAGTAGTAGAGCTTGTGTCAGGATTAGAAATGGAGAGAGTGAGTGGTTCGAGGTAGAGGAAGTTGGTGACAGAGTTTGGGAGAGTGTGTGATAGAAGAAAGCTGAAGATAAATGTGGGTAATAATAAGGTGATGAGATGTACAATGAAAGTGGCAGTAATCTGGAAGTGAGCATTAAGGGAGAGCAACTGGAGGAAGTGTATAGTTTTAGTTATTTGGGTGCAAAT
>NC_134813.1:44818923-44828923 GCF_046742065.1 Oratosquilla oratoria | reverse complement strand
ATTTTTACAATTTGTACCCCTTCAGAAAAAAACATAATTATGTAAAAATATATATGTACTCACTCTTTGAAATGTTTCGTATCGTTATCAAATCCGTAGGTCTGCTTTATAAGTTGTCAATGAAAAATGGTGGCCATCAGTTTGAAATGAAAGAAAACTTTAGTCTTTTCTACTCTTGTCTAATCTTATTTCCCCTGCGAGTTCGCAGATGTTCAAATTGATGACCACTATTTTTCAGACACAGATGTCTGGGCAGGTGACCAAGTTTGTTGAACAAATTGTAGCAAAAAATTATGTAGAAATTCACAATATACGCTGAAATATTAATTCATATCAAAGCTATCATCTGATTGAAATCTGAAAATAATCTATTTTTATTTCTTTCCAATATTTTTGACTTATGACTGCAAAAAAATATGAACCAGTACATGTTCCCAAAGAAATAATGTTAAACATATATATATATATATATATATATATATATATATATATATATATATATATATATATATACATATATATATACATATATATATATATGTATATATATGTATGTATATATATGTATATATATATATATATATATAAATATATATACATGTATATGTGTATAGGTATGCATATACATATACATATATATATACATATATATATATATATAAGTATATACTTTATATGTATATACACATATATATGTATATACGCATATATATATACATATATATATATATATATATATATATATATATATATATACATATATATATATATACTTTGTCCTATGTGCAAAACAGTTTCGTTGGTCTACAAGATCAAATATAAGTGATTTCTTTCTATTCCCTGGAGATTATCGATACATCACTGAAAATTATTGATATTACAAAATATTAAAAGAAAACACTTCATAATTTTGTCCGCATCTCCAAATGTTTACACAAATTTAGGCTCGTCGTTGTTAGGCCACATGACGTCATGACGTTCGATCAAGAATGTTGTCGACTTTTATCTTTTATTTTTTGCTATAGTTTTACATACTGTCTATCCTCAGAATGAAGTTCACTTGAAATACTTTAATTGGCAATTACGGTTATGATACAGCATTCAGAATTCCAAGGCGCATATCTCCTTTCAAAGGATTTAAGCTTCGTTTCAATCCATTCCTAAAGTCTTCATTCCCATTATGAGTAATGGAGCATAATTCCACAACTTTTTCCTTGCCTGAACAAATTATATTTCTTCGCTGTAGCTACGTTCCATAAATTAATACACTGAGAATATATCCAGTCTTTAGGAAGTATATTTGAAAAGAAAATATTCTTTACGAATGATTTTAGTACTTAAATTTCTGTGGACAATTTTCCTGTGGGAAATATGTACTGTTTCTCTAAGTGATGTATATTTTGTTATTTTAAGAGCTTGCCTATAACACTACTGCTTCAATTGACATTTCCTTATTTTGTATAAAAGAACATATTTATTCTTAAAACTGCTCAATAACCGCATGACAAAAAAGATACATACTTAAGGAATATTTTAGCGCACCACTGTGGCATGTTGGAATTTAATATCGCTTCGTGAGTACAAAACCCCAGTTCGATTCTCAATCGCTATCAGTCCCTGTGACTTATCCTTGTTCTCGAGTCACAAAGGGCAAAGGTGAACATGCCACTTCAAAACCAGTCTCTATATCCAATACCTGCCTGATCCAGCACTACAAAAAGTTCCTTCCGAGACCACTGCGTTCTATTTCCATTATGATATTCACCTCCAATCAACTCCTCCCCCCCAAAAAAGACGTAAACCCCTGTACCCAAAACACCCCCCAAAGAGTAAATCCATGTCCTAATTAAAAAAAAAAAATCACTTACTCGTAACCCAATGAAAGGCAAAGGGACACTTAAATTGCCTCTCTGGAAACCCCAAACCAAATGGGGACACATCTCTCCGCTTAAGTTCCACTTAAGGGGCAGAAGAGATGAAGTTTCTTCGTGTAGTTCGCCAACACCATTTAACACCCAAAATATTCAATCACTCAGTTAATTATTCACATGCACACACACATGCACAAACGTGCACACACGCACGCACGCACGTACACACACACACACACACACACACACACACACACACACACACACAAACACATACATACATACAGAGTGAGGAAGAGAGAGAGAGAGAGAGGGAGAGACAGAGAGAGAAGGATAATGAGAGGGAAACAGCGAGGGACAGTAAGAAAGAGCATTTCCATTTGGTCAAATAGGTATTAAGCATTCGTTAATGATTCACAGCTACCACTTGTAAAAAAATTACCTCAAACCCAACTACCAGCTTTATTTACTTCCCCTTGTATTTCAATGTACTTATATGTATTTTTTGTGAATTTTATTATCTTTTCAGCTATCGTGTATTTATATATTCTATCTATACAAAGTTTATTTGTTTATTTTATCATCTGCTTATTCATTCATTTCTTTGTTGACATTTTTATCTATCTATATTTACCAAATGCTCTAATCACTGAAGTTTGTTCAGGACAGTCAAAAACTGATGCCCACTCTCCTTAGAGACTTCGAAAATCCCTGTCTTCTGAATGGCAGTGCCTGTAAAGATCATTTCCAACCATAATGAATTGTACATCAACTCTCCATATAATTCCCCATAAATACTATTCCACATATCAAGATTTACAGAAAAGTAGAAGCACCAGCGTCCTTATATGAAGAAAATGGGAGGAGGTTTGCCTATAGACTGCAGTGAACGGACTATTCCCTCGTGGACTCCTAAGATGGGTTTCCATGAGGCATTAGTGTCTGGAAAGGCCGGAGAGTCTTCCAGCAATGCCACCAAGTCCTGTCACTGTCCTACTACAGCTTTAAGCGCCCCAGACAGTCATTAAGCATTGCACCAAGAAGAGGGCCAGAAGGAGGAAGTGGGAGAGGAGGGAAAAAGGAGAGGAATAGCAGAAGTCTCATGTTGTGAGATGGGAGAGGACTTTGAGAAGAAAGAGTGGAAGTTATAGGTCAAGTAACGCAGGGCGATATAATTTTCGAATTCAGGAAAGAAGAGGGGAGAAGCTAAAGTGAAAGTAATAAGAGGAGGAATTACAACCCAAGTAAGATAGGAGAAGAGTTCGAGGAGTTGAGTTGGGTTGTTTATGAGTAAAGTAACAGTTAGCTTGATCGCAGAAGATTATCTCTGCTATAAACAAAAGAAGAGATATGAAGAGATGTTGCCGAAATAAGACCAAAGAGAAGTTTGAGAAAAGGATTGGGATTTATGTTTGGAATGTCTCAGCAAGTTTGAGAACAACAAAGAAAAGATTTGTCGGAAGTATAAAAAAGGGGGCAATTACAGTCACTAGAAGATTTGCTCTTATGGTGGTGAGATGGAAGGATGATTACCAAACAAGTAAGAGCTTAAAAAAAAAAAAATCTTCAAAATTGTCAGAATCTGTATAACAAACAGAGGAAAACAAAAGAATTCGCACAAGTATTACCCTAAAGAAAGATTGTGTGGCAAAATAAAATTGTGAAACTTGTGAACCTGATGTAGATTTTCTAAAAATCGCTTCTTACATTCAAGATAACTCATACCTACATTTAATTTCAGAAACGGCATTCATCACTCACTCTGTCATTGAGTACGTGAAGTAATTGTGAAAGCATGAGCGCAGGACGGCAAACAGAATGAAAGGACAATGTAAAAAGTATATAATAGAAACGTTTCATAATATAGAAAGAAAGAGAGAAAGAGAGAGAGAGAGAGAGAGAGAGAGAGAGAGAGAGAGAGAGAGAGAGAGAGAGAGAGAGAGAGAGAGAGAGAGAGAGAGAGAGGAGAATATAAGAGTAAATCAAGAAATATTCAAGCAACCGCTCAACCAGGCTGTTAGCTAGCCAGCTAGACTGACACACACACACACACACACACACACACACACACACACACACACACACACACACACACACACACACACACACACACACACACACACACACACACACACACACACACACACACACACACACACACACACACACACACACACACACACACACACACACACACACACACACACACACACACACACACACACACACATACACATGGAAAGACACACAGAATGCAAAGAGCCACACGAACACACAAATAGGTAAGAAAACACCTGACAGACAGAGGTTGATAAAAGAAAACAAAACAAGTAGTAATAGGGAAGAATAAAAAAAACTCCATGATTAGCAAACATACTAATGATTGCACGAAACAAACTAAAAAGAAATACAGAAAAAGGAAGGACGCAAATGTGGTGTATAACATAAAGGAGAGCAGAGTAAAAGTAAAAGAGACGCACAAAATTGGATTGTGCCTAAAAATTGCAAGAAACACTAGAATCCGAGCGAAATATGAGAACAAGAAGAAAACTGAAAGGGAATATTTGTGAAACGCTGTTGTAAAGGTTTACAGAAAACAGGCACTGGACAGGAAACTTGAGATACAAGAAAAGTAAGGAAAAGGAAGAGGGAGGAGAAAGAAGAAGGAGGAAGATGTAGGAGGAAGGGAAAAGAGGACAGAGAGAGTTACAAGGAAAATAGTAAGTAAGAGAGGATGGGAGTTGAGAAAGAGTTAGTGAAACTTCAAAGTAGTCCAGTGGAGTACAAGAAGAAAAACAAGAAAAGGAGAGCAATAAGAGAGAGAAGAAGAACAAGATGAGGGAATAGAACAAGAGGAAAGAGAAAGAGAACAAGAGAAGGATAAGAAGAGGCAAGAGAATTACAATAAAAAAAACAAGAAAATTGTGGAGAGCAATAGGAGAAAGGAAAGCAAAACAATGAAGAGTAGAACGAATTCTTGCTGGAAGAGAGCAAGAGGTAGCAGAAGAGAAGAACAAGAGGAAGTCAGGAGGGAAAGAAGAGAAAGGGGAGCAAACAAGAAAAAAGATGAGAGCAATGACGGAAAAGAGGTAAGAAGAAGAGGAACAGGGAGTGTAAGAGTAAGCGGGAAGCAAGCAAGAGGAACCAAAAGAAGAAAAAAATATCAAGAAGAAGACCAAAAGGAGGTAATAATAAGAAGCAAAAGGAAAACAAAAGAAGGAATAAGAATACAGAAGGAGAGAGATAGAGAGAGAGAGAGAGAGAGAGAGCTGGTAGAGGGAAAGCAAGCAGTTGAGTCTAGGAAACAAGGAGGTAGGAGGTAGGAGGAGATGGGAGGCAGAAGGTAGGAGGAGGTAGAAGGAGGAGCGGGCAGAGGGAGGAGGAGCTAGGAAGGACAGCCTGTGGTATGTCGTTATCTCGTTGCCCGACCTCTTGTTGATCACCCATGACATCACAGAAATGGATGGAGGTCAGAGTGTGGAGCGAGGAAGAAGGGGACATTCCACGTAAAGATGAGGTTAATTGGGAGGAAAGGGCGGAAATTCAGGGATCTAGGAGTGTTGACTAAGTGCACAGACATACAAGGGAAGACAAAAGTCATCTTATTCCTCGAAGCATATAAATGTCAAATCTGAATGTTCTGAATATTACACACACACAGACACACACGCATATATATATGTATATATATATATATATATATGTATATATATATCTACATATATATATATATATATATATATATATATATATATATATATATATATATATATATATATATATATATATATATATATATATATATATAACCTTTCTCACCTTCCTCCTGTTAGACCTGATAGGTCTGTCAGTTGCCACGTCTCGTTAGCTCTCTCCATTGTTGACGTTCCTCGTATTTTCTATCCCTCTCAACCTCCTCCAGTGAAGTTCCCCTCTTGTGCAGGGCCTGCTGGATATTTGTGCTCCATCTCATTCTTGGGCGTCCCACAGGTCTTCTTCCTTCTGGTTTCCATAAGTAGTACTTCTTTGGATATCTTTGCTCTTCCATCCGCATAACATGTCCGTACCATCTCAGCTGTCCTCTCTCCACATAGTCCAGTACATTCTCAACCCCTAATGCTTCTCTTACAACTTGATTCCTTATTCTTTCCACCCTTGTACATCTGTAGATAGCCCTTCGTGCTCTCATTTCTGCGGCCTGTATTTTACTCCTTGTCCTACTGGTTAATTTCCAGGTCTCACATCCGCAACACAGTACTGGTCTTAATATAGTTATATAGATATTTTTTCTTTACTTTCCTTGGTATTGCGGGATCCTTAAGAATTGGGTATAGTGACTGCAGCTCTATATTATATTTCCTGATTCTTTCATTTATTTCCGCTGTTTAAATCAGCTCCCAGATATTTGAAGTTGTGTACTTTTCTTACTTCTTGGGTATCTATTGTAACTCCTCCATCTCCCGAAATTCTGCTCACGTTCATGTATTCACATTTTCCGACATTTAACTCCATTCCCATTTCTGTCAATTGCTCAGACCATCTGTTCTCAGCTTCCTGTAAGGTCTCTAGATCATCAGCTATAAGTGCCACATCATCAGCATAGGCAAAAGTAACCGTGTTAACCTCCATCTGAGTTATTTCTTTCATTATATAGTCCATGTATATAATAAAAAGCAACGGTAACAACACACTGCCCTGCCTCACTCCACTTGCTATCCCAAACCAATTTCTAGCTCCATATTCGGAGATCACTGCGCTTTCAGATGTACGATAAAGTCTCTTTACTGCATTTGCAAGATGGATAAATACTTCATACTGGGGATTCTCAAGCACACCCCATAGTTTCCTTCTTGGCACTCTATCAAAAGCCTTTTGTAAATCCAGGAAGATTATATGTTCCTCAACATTCCATTCCCATACCTTTTCAACCAGCATTCTCAATACAAAAATCGAATCTGTGGGGCTTCTTCCTGGTCGAAAACCATATTGCCATTCCCCCAGCTTTTTTTCAACTACAATTCTTAATCTGGCCTCCAATGTTCTTTCATATACCTTTCCTATATGCGGCAAAAATGATATTCTTCTGTAGTTACTACAGACTATCCGGTCCCCTTTCTTAAAGATAGGGCATATCAGAGCTTTACTCCATTCCGCAGGCACTGTTGCTGTTTTATATGCTGCATTGAACATAGACACTAAATATGGCAATAAAGTCTCCTCTGCTCCTTTAAAAATCTCAGCCGGCAAGCCAACGCATCCTGCAGATTTTCCATTCTTCATTCGTTTAATTACTGCCTTTACCTCATTGGATGTTATTTCCAAACTCTCATCATTTCTCACTTCTCCCATCTCCCAATGGTCAGCCACCTCGTCCTCATTAACATTCAGCAACTCACTAAAATACTCTCTCCATCTATTGTCTATATCAGCAGGGTTTGTCTGGATGTTACCCTCCCTATCTTTAATTGTTGAACAAGTTTCCCTACTTCCTTTACGATAGCTCTTTGCTAAACTATAAATTATTTTCCTTCCATTAGTAAAATCATCTTCTAACTGTTCTCCTAATTGGTCCCAAAATTTTCTCTTTGCTATCTTCTTTACCCTTTCAGCCTCTTTCCTTACACTTTCGTACATTAATCTGTTTTCATCCATGTGTGAAAAGTCTTCATCTTTTGTTTCACTGCTTCCCTCACCTCTTCAGTCCATCAAGGGGTCTGTTTCTTTCTTTTCCCCCCAACATACTTCACTCCAATAGTTTCTTCTGCAGTATTAGTCAACTTGTCTTTAAGATAGTTCCACATATGTTCAACAGCTTGATCATTCTGTACTGTCACCTCATCTGCGATTTTTCCGTTCAGCCTCTGCTTATAAATCTCACCTTCTTTTAGCTTGACCAGATTGAGTCTTCTTCTTTTTTGGGGCATATATATATATATATATATATATATATATATATTATATATATATATATATATATATATATATATGTATGTGTGTGTGTGTGTGTGTGTGTGTGTGTGTGTGTGTGTGTGTGTGTGTGTGTGTGTGTGTGTGTGTGTGTGTGTGTGTGTGTGTGTGTGTGTGTGTGTGTGTGTGTGTGTGTGTGTGTGTGTGTGTGTGTGTGTGTGTGTGTGTGTGTGTGTGTGTGTGTGTGTGTGTGTGTGTGTGTGTGTGTGTGTGTGTGTGTGTGTGTGTGTGTGTGTGTGTTTACCTAGTTGTATTTACCTAGTTGCATTATACGGGAAGGGAGCTATGCTCGTGGTAACCCGTCTTTGTATCTCTAAGCATCAATTTTTTTCTTAAAATCTTAAATAGTGTTTGCACACACTGTTTCTTTGTCTAATTTGTTCCAAGTATCTATCACTCTGTGTGGAAGCTATTTTTTCAGATCTCTTCTGTAATTATCTTTTTTTATTTTCTTTTCGTGTCCTCTTGTTTTCCATTGTCCCATTTCAATAAATCATTCTTATCTAAGATTTCCATTCCCTTCATAATTCTATAGATAGTTAGTAGGTCTCCTCTTTCCCTTCTTTGTTCCAGAGTTGGTAATTCTAATTTGGACAGTCTTTGTTCATATGTCATTTTGGAAAGATTTTATGCCAGTTTTGTTGTTGCTCTTTGTATTCTTTCTATTTTTTTTTATTATTATTCTTTTTTGGTACTGGGTGTCCATAGTGTTGCTGCATACTCGAGTTTTGGTCTTATTAGTGTAGTTAATTTCTTTTATCATTTCCTCGTCCAAATAGGCAAATGCCACTTTTATTGACCTCAATGAATTTTAGGTTTCTCCGACTATTTTATTAATATGCTTATCCGGTGTCAAGTCTTTGGTGATCATCACTCCAAGGTCTTTTTCCGAGTTTACTTTTTTGATCTCTTCATCACCAATTTTATAATCTCTCGATATTCTTTTTTTACTTTGTCCAAATTCCATTATACTACATTTCTTGATATTGAATTTTACTTCCCACTTTTGAGTCCATTTCCAGATCTTGTCCAAGTCTTGTTGTAATGAGTTGCAATCCTCCTCAGTTTTTACTTTCTTTAGTATTTTTGCGTCGTCTACAAAGAAATTCATATAACACTCTACTCCTTCATCCATGTCATTTATGTATATGGCAAACATGGTCGGGGCCAGTACTGATCCCTGCGGGACACCACTTTTCATTTCTTCCCAATTTAAGAACTTATCTCTAATTACTACTCTCATTTTCCTCCCAGTCAGGAAGTCTTTCATCCATTCCAATAATTTTCCTCTGATGCCACCTATTAACTCTATCTTTCTTATTAGTTTATTGTGTGGTACCTTATCAAATGCCTTTTGTAGGTCCAGAAAGGCACAGTCTGCCCAACCATCTCTCTCTTGTATTATGTCTATTAATCTTGAGTATAAGCAGGTCAGGTTTATTGTGCATGATCCTCCTTGTCTGAATCCAAATTGATTTTGATTCAATATAGTTTTTCCTCACAAATGTTTAACCCATCTATTTCTGACGACCTTTTTGCAAATTTTTGCTACTGTGCTTGTCAGAGAGATCGGTCTGTAATTTGATGGGTCTTCCTTGTTTCCTCCCTTATAAATCGGTACAATGTTTGCATTCTCCCAGTCCTGTGGCACTTTTCTTTCTTTAAGTGAGAATTTGATTATATTGTATATTTTATCTGTTAATTCTTCCATGCATTCTTTCAGTATCCAATTTGTAATTTCGTCTGGACCATGTGATTTTCTGACGTCAAGGGTTTTGATTTGGTCGCTGATTTCCTTCTGTGTTTTAATCATATCTTTCATTGAGGGGGATATATCTCTATTTTCTCACAGTTAGGTGAGTTTTCTATTGTGAATACTGATTTGAAGTGGTTGTTCATAATTTCAGCCATTTCCAGTTCTTTTGTATATTCATCTTTACCTTGGAGCAGCTTTTCTATTTCTTGTTTGTTCTTCAGTTTATCATTTACATACCTGTAAAATAGTTTGGATTCTTCCTTGCATTTTTCATCATTTTTTTTCATAGTTTCTCTTTTCATCTCTGCGTATTTTTACATAATCATTTCTTAGTTTGATGTACATTAGCCATTTGCTTGTTTTCTTGTCTCTTTTACATTTCTTCCAAGCTTTGTCTCTTTTATCC
>NC_134813.1:44806423-44811423 GCF_046742065.1 Oratosquilla oratoria | reverse complement strand
AGAAAGAAAACTGGGAATAAAGGAAAAAGGGGAGGATAGAAATAAGGAAGAACAGGGAATGATGTGAATGGATAGAGAAGGATGTGGGTAAATGAAGAAGCAAAGAAGGATTTAAAAAAGGGGAGAAATGGATGAGAATGTACGGAAAAGGAAGGAGAAAGAAAAGAGTTAGACCAACAAATTCATTGGTGAAAATGGAAAATAAGAAAATATGGAGAGGGCGGGTTGTTTGCGGCACAAGAGATAAGACCTCGACTTCGAGAATGCAAAGAGACCTGCAAGAGAGAAAACACAGAGAAGCGGGAAGGAATATAGAGAGAATATAATGCACAAGAAGAGTACAAGAAGAACGGTAAGAAAAAGAAAATAAAGCGTTACGTTTAAACCAGCGTTCCAGGAAGGGAGGTCTGGAAGATGAAGTGGAAAGAGGAGGAGGAGAAGAACTGACCAAGAATGAGGAGAAGGGGGAGAAGGGGGATAAGGGGAGAAGGGGGAGAAGGAGTAGAGAGGTCTGGCCACATTTTGAGTGGATCGTGAGCCAGGGAGAGTTTGGTTAACTGATAAATCGGGGCGTTGGGATAGTATTGGAAAGACCAACATAGAAGAGTGTTTTGCTAGCGGAGACTGGAGACCTGGCTGGAAAACGGAGACGGATGAGCTGAAGAGATAAGGAGAGGGGATTTTTTTTTTTTTTTTTTAATGTAATCGAGGACGTAGGAAGAAGAAAGTGGTGGAACATTTGAATGAATAGATAGAATTTATCAAATAGATAAGTGCATAGAAAGAATAGGTTGAATAAATCAATAAAGTAGAGACTCAAAAATCGTAATTATTACGCACTTTAAAATATTACAAATACCCAAAACTAAACGCTATGTCAGACCTATGGAACTATATTTCTTCCTGTGTATCTGAACACGATTCAAATACATCAGTTCTCTTAAGATAATAGTGATTAAAACAAATTCATAAAAACGCATAGTCAAAATATGTGTATACTTCTTCATATTGGCGTGTATCAATCTAATGTAGAATAGTGCATATAACGCATAATAACAGGCTAGAAGAGACATGTAAGGATGAATGCAATAATATATACCAAGCTTAACAACACGAAAAACGAATTAATTTTCATGAACACACAAAGTATAATGAACATATGAAAACTTTTTAAAAATATACTGGTCAGGTAGTATTTATATTGCAGAAAAAGTAAGAGGATGGAACCAATTGATGACGAAGATAGCCTTTGTTGCCATTTCTTTATTTCTTTTACAATCCATTGTAATAAGGAATACAGAATCCAGAGGTAAAGAGGAAACAAGGATGCAAAATGTGTCATTCTTTATCGATTTCGAATCACGAGCAAGTGATATGTGGTGAATGGTTACATAGTATAAATACGGTCAAACATTACTGAAGAAAGCCTGGAACAAAATAAACTGCAAATTGGGAAACACAAACACACACACACACACACGCACACACACACACACACACACACACACACACACACACACACACACACACACACACACACACGCACACACACACACACATACACGCACATACATACATGCACAAAGACCTCTTTTAGTGCAGTTTCATTTGCGTCCCCCTACACCCACAAAAAACAAATGGAGAGAAAATTTGCCAGCTGTTCTGCCCAAATGCAGAGCCGTCGTCTGCTTCTTATCAGACACAAAATCAGATCCCTTTACTGCCTCTCCTGCATCCAGACTTCCGATTACAGAGCTCCTCTCTTTTGGCGACACCGTCCATTTTCTTTCCTCTTCATACCTCCTCTCTTTGCACATTTCCTTATTCACCAAATTTACCTTTTCTGGTGAAGAGATATTTTTCATTCTGCGAAGATGAGAATAATGACTGCAGCAAGAGCGTTATGTCTGGTTCATAGATATCTTTACAAGTAAGAAGCTTATGAAAAGAAAAACTGAAAAGGAAAACTTTATATAGCAACTAAAGACACTTATCGTAAAGACAAATGAGGGAATTATATCTGTAAGGGCAATCCTTTACCAGATAAGAATATGTATATTGTCTAGAATTTTCTGGAGGCCAATATCAGGTGATTTTATTCAGCTGAGGAAGAAATGTCCCATTTTTACTATTTCGACCAAGTGTTGGTCGGGGAATTGGACCCATATTCTATCTCGGCCTACGCCAGACGATTTTACTCGATTTTGAAAAACCATTTCGTAGTGAGGAGTTGCATTATTTTCTTCTCCATATGTCTATTAATTTTATTATACATTCATTTATTTGCTAATGTATTTACTGAGGAATTTATCCATTTATTCACTTATCTATATATTCATTTGTCAATTTATTCATTTTCTTATTAATCTATTTTATTCATATTCTTATGTATTCATTTTATTCATTTACTTATATCTGTTCGTACGAAAAAAAATTAGTCTAACTAATTGATAGTTCATAACAGCACAGGCCATCATGCATCTCACTCCACTCACCCCACGTTCTTCAGACGGGGCTTGGGTTCTACTATAAATTGGTATAGTTTTAGAAGTTTTAATTATACCAGAGTACTGTGTTTTGTTAAGTTCTTTATCCTAGTGGTTATTCCTGCATATAAACAGGGAGATATATATACAAAACACACACACACACATATATATATATATATATACAGTATATGCAAAGAAATCACAAAACACACGTGATAAAATATATTTTTGCAGAAACCACCGGGAAATTGAAAAAACAGATACCGAACGTTTTCGTCTATTTAGACATTTTCAAAGGTACAAAAAAGCAATACAGAAAGAAACAATAAATACATAAGAAGACAAGGATACTCGGAGAGGTCCCATGTTACATTTTATCACACACAATTTTGTCAATAATAAAATTGTCCAATTTAAATAAACCCAAACTCAAGTTCATGTTATTTCCAAAATTTCTTTTTATAAAACAAGATTCAATAATATTTCTTTCTATAGTATTATTACAAGAAGTAATTATTTTAGAATTTCCCCAGTCAATATTATGACCATAATCCCTTTGGTGGACAAATAATCCACTGGACACTTGCCCCGTTCTAATACTATATTTATGTTGGCCCATTCTTTTTTCTAAGCCTTTGCCTGTTTGGCCTATATAAATAAAATCACAATTTTTACATGGTATATTATAAATACATCCTTCTTTACTTCTTGGGGAATTTTTAATTAACAGACTCTTAATGTTGTTATTATTTTTGAATACTATCTGGATACCAAATTTTTCAAAAATGCTAGGAAGATGGATTAAATTTTCGTGGTACGGAATTGTTAGCATATTTTTATAATTAAATGGTTTGACCTGCGACGTATTAAGAAAACATTTCCTAGCTTTGGTTTTTGTTTTATCAATAAGATGTTTTGGATATTTTAAATTTTCTCCAATGTCATAGATGAATTGTATTTCTTGATCCAAGAACTCAGGGGAACAAATTCTATAAGCTCTCAGGAACATTGAAGAAAAAACTGACAGCTTGGATTTTTGACTGTGATACGAGTAAAAATGAATGTACGAGAGGACATTGGTCGGCTTCCTGTAAACGTCAAATTTAAAGTATCTTCCACATCGGTAAATATTTACATCTAAAAATGGTAACATATTATTTTCTTCAACCTCTACTGTGAATTTAATGGAATGCACCAAATTATTTAAATCTAACAAAAAAGTATCCAAATTTTGATCATTAGGCCAAATGCATAATATGTCGTCAACATACCTATACCAAACTGCATTAATTGGAAGAAAGTTTGGTAATAACTCTCTTTCAAAAAACTCCATATACAAATTGCTAAGAATTGGAGACAGACAATTCCCCATGGCCATACCAAATGTTTGAGTATAAAAGTTTCCATTAAATTCAAACAGAGTCTATTACACATAATTTGATTAAACTAATGATAGTATGAGCAGGGAGTGTAAAGTCATGTTTCTTTACTTAGAAAAAAATGGAAATATTACTAAGTGATGAAGAGACATATGTTAAATTGAGCAAGAACCCTCTAGAAAATGTTAATAGTGAATTTAATAAGAAGCTTAAAACAATTTTAAAAGGTAACGACGAACTGATAAAAAAATGTGTTACTATATCTCCGTCACTTCCATACATGTATGGTCTAATTAAAACTCATAAAGTTAATAATCCAGTTAGGCCCATTACCTGTTCTATTGGGTCTTGCACATATAAGTTGTCAAAATGGTTAGTGTCTCTTCTTAGTCCTCTTGTTGGGACAATTTCCCACTCTCATATCAAAGATAATGTTGACTTAACCGAAAAGCTGCTTGGACATAATATCACATTTGATTTTAAGTTGGTTAGTTTCGATATTAAAAGTTTATTCACCCGAGTCCCGGTTTTAGATTTGTTAGGATTTCTAGAAAAAGAATTAAAGAAACATGACTTTACACTCCCTGCTCATACTATCATTAGTTTAATCAAATTATGTGTAATAGACTCTGTTTGAATTTAATGGAAACTTTTATACTCAAACATTTGGTATGGCCATGGGGAATTGTCTGTCTCCAATTCTTAGCAATTTGTATATGGAGTTTTTTGAAAGAGAGTTATTACCAAACTTTCTTCCAATTAATGCAGTTTGGTATAGGTATGTTGACGACATATTATGCATTTGGCCTAATGATCAAAATTTGGATACTTTTTTGTTAGATTTAAATAATTTGGTGCATTCCATTAAATTCACAGTAGAGGTTGAAGAAAATAATATGTTACCATTTTTAGATGTAAATATTTACCGATGTGGAAGATACTTTAAATTTGACGTTTACAGGAAGCCGACCAATGTCCTCTCGTACATTCATTTTTACTCGTATCACAGTCAAAAATCCAAGCTGTCAGTTTTTTCTTCAATGTTCCTGAGAGCTTATAGAATTTGTTCCCCTGAGTTCTTGGATCAAGAAATACAATTCATCTATGACATTGGAGAAAATTTAAAATATCC
>NC_134813.1:44796423-44798923 GCF_046742065.1 Oratosquilla oratoria | reverse complement strand
ATACGAACACTTATTCTCATCCTTTTTTTCCTCTGTTTACTGCATATGTCCACTAACCCCGTTACCATTTACAAAATAGAAAATAAATTAGATATATAGCTTTTGTAAAGGCTTATGAAAACAGACTATGAAAGAATACAACTTAATGCAAGCATTTTGTACATAATAAATTTTGATAAGGGAGGAAAATGTATCCTCCACTCATAGCTACCCCCAAATACAACGTATCAGTGACTTAAAACTCAGTCTTCAAACATGCTATCATCAGCCACATTTTCTACTTCCCAGAGGTAAATTCACTCCTTCTGGTTTGAAGATCACTACGTTTGAAGATAATTGAAAGACACGGAGGAAAGAATTCAAGAGCTTAGAGAGGAAGCACACTTGAAACCAAAGCAAAGGGGAATTCCCTTCGAGGGATAAAAAGAAAGGTTTACATGGAATAACGCAACAGAGGGGAGCGGATGATGTACATTAATGTATATATTGACGCTAAAACGACGAGATTGATGACGTCGAATAGCTGTTTTTGAGAACGTACAATAGCAAAGTTGGTGATATTCATTTGATCATCGATTCATGAAAATCCGGATGGTGAAGCATTCTCGGTATGTGTTCAAAGAGACTTAAAACCAGGACTTACAACCATAATTTGAAGAAAAAAAAATGTAAAATGGAGACAGGTTGAAATATAGTCATAAATAGATAAGTGAAAAGTTAAACAAGTGCAATTTATGGTAAGATAGAGAGCAAGAAAAGGAGAGAGAAAAGAGAGAAGATGCCACTGTCAGGGAAAAGAGAAGGGAACCACGTAAAGATCAAAAGAAAAAAAATTGTGTTCTAAAAGTGAAGTAAAGCGTAGTGAAAGGAAATTTCATTTCTGAAAAAGCACAAAACCTGGTAAAGTTAATACAAATATATAAGCACAATTAAGAGTTTTTAAAGCAAGTTATCTGAATGTAAGTACCAATATCAGCCAAATGAAATAAGTAGATACAGTTTGAAGCTTTAAAAACACTTCTTTTTAGAATTTACTCTGAAAGATAACTTGTTATTTGGCGTTCCCATAGGGACATGGGTGATCTTTCACCCACAAGGAACTTAGACAGAAGGGAAGCAAGTGGGTGAAGGGTGGATGAAGGATATGTGTGTCTGACTCCTTTTACTAAACCACCCCTTTTATAAAGGAAAAGAATCTTCTAGTATATGTACATATATGTCTGTACATAGGAAAGTATGATAGATGCATGAATAATATCAAATGAATAAAATATACGAAATAAACGCTTGCATGTACTCAGTGCTCTGGGAGAGATGTAAAATGCCCCCTCAGGTTCTCGAGCTCCCTGCTTGCAACGCGTAAGTTGTTAAAAACTCATCCATGTTCCCCACTACCTGTGCTAAGTAAACAAAGAGTAATGATAGCTTTCATACTTCAAGTTACTTTTACTGCACAGTTAAAGAAAGAGAGAGAGAGAGAGAGAGAGAGAGAGAGAGAGAGAGAGAGAGAGAGAGAGAGAGAAAGAGAGAGAGAGTAAGAGAGAGAGTACGTGCGGTTATACTTACGCATGGGCTTTTTCCAGGCCCTCATATATTCACTGACTTAAATATGAAGATATTATTAAAAGATCTAGTCCCCATGAAGCTGAGTGATCTACATGGTTCAGTTATTGAGAGGATGGTTGAACTTACACACACATACACACATACATAGAGACAGGCAGACAGATAGACAGATAGAAAGACAGATAGACAGACAAACACAAGGACAGACAGACACATATACAGACAGGCAGATAGACAGACAGAATGACTGACTGACTGACTGACAGACAGACAGAAAGACAGATAGATAGATGGACAGACAGAAATCTGACTGACAGGCAAACAGACAGAGATAAAGAGAGAGGGGAAGAAAGGCAGAGAGGCAGAGATAGATACAGACATTTAGGCAGGCAGACAAATAGACAGACAGGCAGATAGATAGACAGGTAGACAGAATGAGAGATAGAGAAAGACATGCACATAAATGTGGTAATTTACACATAGACGTCCCATGCAGGCCCACAGGTCTGTTTAGTGAAATGCAGGTTGAGTCTTGGGTGTGTCATAATGGCTTTGCTTGTGAATGGAGCCTGCAGCTAGTGTGGGCAACTAGATCTTAGTGACTGAGAGCAATCGCTGAAATGCAATACTGCTCTGTAGAGTCCGTCGTTACAAAGACACATACATATTTCCATATTTGTATATATGCATATGCACATACCCTTCCTTTCTCTCTACGAGAAATAGCATACAAATGGTAGGAACGTTTCAAACAATTATGAACAGATTTAGAAATATATGTGTATATATATATCAATAGGACAGAGAAAAGTCGATCGCAGAAAGTGTGGAAATTATTTAAAAGATATGTTAAAAAAGAGATGAAAAAAGATCATGCTGGCCGAGCCAAAAGCACACTCCTACATCATAAACAGATTGATCCTATTTAACCATC
>NC_134813.1:44788923-44793923 GCF_046742065.1 Oratosquilla oratoria | reverse complement strand
TGTATGTATGTATGTATGTATGTATGTATGTATGTATGTATGTATGTATGTATGTATGTATCTCGAATTTGGTTAAGAATAATTTTTCATGTAGTTTTCTTTGTATATTTAAATTTACTTGAAGACCACATAATGGTCATTTGCCATTGCTTTGCAAAACAGCTTCTATACGTAGAACTTAGAAATCCAGCAAACAAAGCCACAAATTATATATGGAATATTTCATTGAGTATGTCATGATAACCATTGTACCTAGGTAAGAGACAGTATGATATTAATCGTGTAATATTCTTTTCGTACCCATTTTCCAACCATGACAGCCTTCATCATCATCATCATCATCATCATCATCACCACCACCTCTGCTATGCCCATAGTCATGATTAAACCAGCTCGTCATGTCTGCAATAATCGCTCTAATAATTAAATTGGTTCGTCAGAGAAGGAGTCGAGTATTTGATCGTCGTCCTCTCTGATCTTGATTTGGTTTTGTATGACTGCCAGAAGTGGACACGAACTCTGTCATCTCCCGGATGCTTCTTTGCGTTATTACGGGTGAATGGAGTAAAAGGGGCATTGGAAAAAAGGGGAACGTCTGTTGAGGAAAGAAAGGAGAGGACAGAAGATAGGGGTGAATGGTGAATGGTTGTGTATGGATGATGCTGTGATGCATGAGGGGGAGTGGGTGGGGGATGTGGGGTGAGGGAGTATGTGTGAGAAATAATTTGACGCAGCTCGAAGGGATTTCTCCCCGTCTTCTCCTTTTCTGCATGAGGGGACGGAGAGGGGGGGTCGCCGATTTAATGAAGCGGCCTTGCTGTGGGTGTGCTGTGTCTTGCGACACTGCTTCTGACCCAGGGCAGTGGGTAAGATGCAAGGATGACCCGTCATCCAGGAGATGTCATGATAAGAGGGAGGAAATAGAGTAGAAGGGAGTGGAGTATGTAGGGGATGGAATGGGTGGGAGTGGTTTCTATGCCTTTGTTTTTTTGGCTACCTCCTTTGTAAGGGGGAAAAAGCCTTTGGTATATGTATGTATGTACGATCATCATGCATTAGTTCTCCTTATACTGAGGCTTAAGTCCCTTCCCACCTCACCCTCTGATTAGCCTGTGACCATAACTAGTTAACGAATCGACAGGTTAACTTGGTAACTATTCACACCATCCCTTAATCACCTTTAGATGTTGGGTTCAAACGCGTTAACACAAAATGGTAATTAATTAAGTTGTTTGTTAATTAGTTAGCCTACAATTGGAACCAGGTTTGATATCCCAGTATGTACTGGTCATTGCTTCTTGTCTCCGTTTGTCCCAGAAGCCGTAACACATCAATATTACTTCTAGTTTCCCTCAGACGATTTTTTTTCAGCTAAGTTTAATAGCTTTCTGGAATGAAACAGACCCTTGAGCCATTGGTTCTTCAGTTGAATAAAATCGTATGACCTCAGCTGACTTACACAATAGTTCTGCTTTCCCCAGATGATTTTATTGAACTGAATAAAGACTTTTACAAAGTTAGTCCAGTGGCATACTGTGATAATGCAAGCTACCCAATGCAATCTAACATCAACGATTGTTTCCCAGTTTAACAAAATTATATTTTTCTTGTGTGTAAGTTTTGTGTGTGTGTGTAAGTTTTGTGCGTGGGTGGGTGTGAGTGTGTGTATGTGTGTGTGTGTATGTGTGTGTGTTTGTGTGTGTGTATGTGTGTGTGTGTGTGTGTGTGTGTGTGTGTGTGTGTGTGTGTGTGTGTGTGTGTGTGTGTGTGTGTGTGTGTGTGTGTGTGTGTGTGTGTGTGTGTGTGCGTGTGCGTGTGCGTGTGTGTATGTGTGTGTGTGTGTGTGTGTGTGTGTGTGTGTGTGTGTGTGTGTGTGTGTGTGTGTGTGTGTGTGTGTGTGTGTGTGTGTGTGTGTGTGTGTGTGTGTGTGTGTTCGTATACATACATAATTATAATCACAATTGATCTCTTACAACAAAAATATCTAAATAACATTCTGCTGGTCCCTCTTTTGATCAGAGAGCCCATTCTCGCACGTTCCGACTCCTGAGGAGAATACACATTATCATGCACTGTATACAAGCTACCATGAAACCTGCACAAGGAGAAAAAGAAACATTCTGATGCCAATGAATACAAAAAAGGCTCGGGAATTGGTCGACGAACTTCTTTCGTAATCATCATAAGCACGTCATCAACTTTGTCCAACACTACTGATGCCTCGAGCCCTAAGTTACGCCACAGAATCCCATCCATGTTTTATCAGACAAGCAAGGCTTTCTTCTCAGCATACTATTCCAGCTTCGACCTTCGCTTCTTATTCTCTTTTTTTTTTAAGAGTACTGCAATGAATGTATATTTTGACTTGATGATTATGAAACATGATTAATGATACATGAAACTCTGACGGAGGATTCGTTCCAACGTTTCGATCAGCCCAAGATTCGTCTTAAGGTTTACAACCTGAGGAGGAGGAGGAGGAGGAGGAGCAATTCGATTTGAAGTGAGTACGAGCACATAGTACATCAGGCTAAGGCATATTGATCTACTTGGGTTGCAGTGATCCATTCGTTGTGTGGCATCTAAGTATAATGAAAAATAAAAAGCTCCCAAATCTGAACAGTTTTTATTTGTTTATTTATTTATTTGTTTACTTATTCATTCATTTGTTTATTTATTATTATCATTATTTCTTTTAATGCCGGTCCGGAACGCTCCGGGTTTATGTAAACATTTTTTAGGAGGCGGATGTACGTCCAGTGCCTACTACGTACACGCCGCCGAATCGACAGGACTCCACCTTAGCTACAGGACTCCCCCGGATCTACAGGACTCCACTGGATCTACAGGACCCCACCGGATCTACAGGACCCCACTGGATCTACAGGACCCCACCGGATCTACAGGACTCCAACGGATCTACAGGACTCCACCGGATCTACAGGACCCCACCGGATCTACAGGACTCCACCGGCTCTACAGGACTCCACTGGATATAAAAGACTCCACCGGCTCTACAGGATTCCACCGGAGTTACAGGACTTCCCCGGATCTACAGGACCCCACCGGATCTACAGGACTCCACTGGCTGTACAGGACTCCACCGGATATACAGGACTCCACCGGATCTAAAGGACTCCCCCGGATCTACAGGACTTCACCGGATCTACAAGATCACGGGATCTACAGGACTTCACCGGCTCTACAGGAATCCACTGGATCTAAAGGATTCCACCGGCTCTACAGGATTCCACCGGAGTTACAGGACTCCCCCGGAGTTACAGGACTCCCCCGGATGTACAGAACTTCCCCTTGATCTACAGGACTCCCCCGGATCTACAGAACCCCTCCGGATCTATAGAACTCCATCGGAACTACAGGACTCCACCGGAAGCCGCAGGCCAAGCACCACCGCAAATCCGGTGGTGCTTGTATGGAAAAAAGATGAATAGATAATTTGGATGATGGAGAACATAAACACAGGGAGATAGCACGAAATCCTAATCACTCTTATGTTTCGTTCACGTACGAACTTCTCTGAAAAAGTTCGTACCTGAACGAAACGTAAGAGTGATTAGGATTCTGTGCTTTCCCTTGTGTTTATGTTCTCCATCATCCAAATTATTTGTCTGAAATATTTGTCAATAAGTATATAAATGAATAAATAAAGAATGCACAAAACAAAACCTCTCCCTCGGAGGCAACACTTTACTCTGAACAATAATTATAGTATGTAGTACATTTGTACGCATATCACTTAAAGTAATCATGAATTAAGAAATTCAAAGTTTGCAGTAACAGATACGTTTAGTGTTGTAAAAATATGGATATATATCATACAGTAGTTTACTTACGAACGTCCGCATATCCTTAGAATTGTCATGTATTACAGGAAGTTAAGTAAGTCGAACGGTGGATCACTAACATAGCTTCTAGATTACTAGATACTCGTACTAATTAGTGTTCTCTGATCTACTCACAACAAGTGACGTAATACATTTACAGAGACGATTCAGCTCAAATAAGACATGAAAACTTGTACAACGAGTATCGTCACCGGGCAGATGTACTCGCAAATTCGTCTACTGTTGCATAGGTGTCGCTAGTGTTGTCCTACAGGTTATTATAATAAAAATTCTTTAGAAATGTGACAGAAATAGGATTACAATCTCTCAATATATAATGACTGTCTGTTGTATTCATGTCGCTGGTAAAAAAATAAGTGTCACAGAGAATTACTACTAAGCATTCCTTTAAAATTATAAAAAAGGATGATGATCTGTCATTATATGATAATACGCATGTATTCTATGGCCACAGTTAAACTATCACTTTGATAACGATAACTAAGCTGTTCGTTTTCTTGAATTACCTGTTTCATACTGTAAAGAGACAGGAACACAGACGGAATTAAAATAACCCATTATTTCATAATTAAGCCTCCTTGATTTGTGAATTCTGTTGTTATGTCATTCAAGTGTTTTACAAAGAAGTTCTAAATATTAACATGAGTGTAAATATGAGATATGATTTTGTTCAAATTTATATCACTGTGTGGGTGAGGAATGTGGCGCATGGAAAATGCACACACAATCTTGGTCTCTTCCACACTTTTGTTTACAAAAATGTATATTAACATACACCAGAAACCATGGTATATCTGCCCTAAACACAGAGTACAAAACTGTCGTATAACTACCAGTTGGAACCTATATACCTCTACATTCATGACACTACATTTATTTATCAGGTTTTCTTTTCGTTAAACCCAAACAAGCTTGACTCTCGTCTAAGTCTTTCTTTGTCTTATCATCTTGATTCTATCATAAGAATATAAGAACACAAGAATGAAGGAGACTGTAAGAGACCATGGGGCCTACACTAGACAGTTCTATTTATATTGCCACCTGTCATCCCTACTACATTCATTACATTTCTTCCCCTCTCGCCATTGTAGGACAGTTTCCCACACAGCGAACATTGTATGCATATGCATATGC
>NC_134813.1:44768923-44783923 GCF_046742065.1 Oratosquilla oratoria | reverse complement strand
TTCACAGAGCTTGTATGACTACATGAAATTCTATATATGTAATCCTGTTCTATAAAGCTAAAACCCAGTACTAAGTATATATAACATGAATCATATATCTAGAGAAGATAAGTGTTTAGTAAGTAATTAAAAATCCACTGGTTCTCATAATCTTCTAGTTTTTCTTTTTCTAAAACATGAAAAGGTTTGGTTGCGTTAGAAAAACGCTGACAATATGGAAAGGAAATTTTATGAAATTGAATATTTTGTAAAGTAAATATGTTTAGGATTTATAGTTTCTTTGCAAGACATAGGGATTGACACAGCATGAATTTTACAACATAAAGAGATTTGACTACGAAAAACACAATAAAGTTAAATAGATAAATGATATAGTGAAAAAGTTACGAAATTTATTTCGTAAATGGTAGCGTTTGGGAGCCACAATTTCTTTGTAAGACAGAAGACCTGAAATGTAAAGATATTTATTGTGCGTAACAAGTAGTGCTTCAGGGCCATTCCTGAAACTTTCCATTCCTCGCTACTTCGAAACGTTACAGAAGTGAACAAGTGAACATCGAAGTAAGCACAGGATTCTATAAAAAAAAAAAATCAAAAAGGTCCCACCAATCAGATGCACTTAATCAGATATACATTCATAACAACATTTCATGGGGAATAAAATAGTTACAATATTACATATACTGCAGTTTAATTTATAGCATGGATTAAAGACCTAATGTAATCATAACCCTACCTCGATAGTCCTATTCTATAAACACTAATTGCCATTAAAAAACGAATATGCTTACCCTCTCCGAATGTACCTTCATTACAATCTATATTGATACATCTCTTAAAACTTTAATTGCACCGACTGGGTTGGACATCATTATCTCTCTCCCTCGTCTCTCCCATTCCTCGTTTTCCATCATCCTCTCTTATCCCTTCCCTGGGGCTCTCGTAGTTCCTCTCTACCTCCACCCCTTACCCTCAACCACTCCTCCCTCACCCTCATCTCTCCCCTCTTTCGTATCCTTTCCATGTTGTATAATGACGGCGAATTCAAACCACCCGTCTCTTCGTTCCAAAATTTCCGAAAGAATTTCCAAAAAACGTAATCGGTGCGAAGAACCTTCAGTGTCTCTCTTCGACGTCGAAGACTCAGGGTTTGAATGGCAAAGTGCATTTCCAAGAGCTTTCTGAGAACGGACAGGGCAGGATGGAACCCTGGAAGCTCACGAAGAGAACGAGGGGGGAGGACTGAGGGAGGTTAGCAGTTCAAGCAAAGGGTAAAGGAGCAGAGGGGGGGGTTCTGCTGTTCCCCCTCCCCCCGCTACCCCCCCCCCCGAAGAAAGGTTCTGCGGTTTCCCCTTCCCCCTTTCCCCCTACCTCCCCCAACCTATCCCCCTACCCCCTCCCTGGCGCTGCACGTCGACGAAACTCAGCAATTCCTTCGCTACGAATCCTGGAGAGCGAATGATGAATCAGCCTTTTTTTTTTTTTTTTTCTTTCTTTTTTTTTTTTTTTTGCATTCAGATTTGTGCGATTTCCATATCCTTTTTACTGTCACATACAGACAAATAGAGAGAGAGAGAGAGAGAGAGAGAGAGAGAGAGAGAGAGAGAGAGAGAGGGGTACAGGGGGATGAGGTGAGGGAGAGAGAGAGAGATAGAGAGAGAGAGAGAGGAGAGAGAGGAGGAGAGAGAGAGAGAGAGAGAGAGAGAGAGAGAAGGAGAGAGAGAGAGAGAGAGAGAGAGAAGAGAGAGAGAGAGAGCGAGAGGAGAGAGAGAGAGAGAAGAGGAGAGAGAGAGATATAGAAGAGGAGAGAGGAGAGATAGAAGAGGAGAGAGGAGAGAGAGAGAGAGAGAGAGAGAGAGAGAGAGAGAGAGAGAGAGAGAGAGAGAGAGAGAGAGAGAGAGAGAGAGAGAGAGAGAGTTATAAGGAGTTACAAGTAATCTCAGTGCCTCAAAAGGTTTTGCAACCCATACCAAGGAGGTACCGTTAAAAGGTTACTGGGAGGTTCACTTTAGTACTTACACTAATGTGTGTAGCACCTTGTCTAACCGTCTTTTGAACTGTTCAACCAAGTAACGAGGGGGACTGAGCTTCCATCCATGATTACGAGTGGTATTCACGTTCAAATTAAAGAGATGTCGATTGTCAATGTTATCAAACCCTTGAAGTATCTTGAAAACCTCTATTAACTGTCCTCGCAATCTCCTGGTTTCTGGAGAAAAGAGATCGAAAGCCTTGAGACGCCTCTGGTAGTCCATGTATCCAGTGGCGGGAATAAGTTTCGTTGCTCGTGCCTAAACTCGTTCTAGCCTCTGCACGTCCATCCTCAAGTTCGGCGACAAGAACTGGACGGCGTATTCCGGATGGGGACGAACTAGAGAAATGTAAAGCGTCAAGACTATTTCTAGGTTCCGGTAACGAAACTATTTTCTAAAGTAACCTAAAAGCTTTTGTGCTTTCTTTTCTACATCTATACACTATTTTAAGGACTTGAGTTCGCTGCTAATCAAGACACCCAAACCTTTTTCCAGTTCTGTACTTGCTATGCCATGACCCAGAAGAGAATAATCTGCACTCTTGTTTGCGTGCCCGATATGCATGATCTTGCACTTACCCAGATTAAATGGCATCAGCCACTTCTCAGACCACTCTCCCACTTTCTCTGACCTAAGAATTTCTACACTTTCAGGTGCTGCGACATTTGTTCCAACTTTGTGTCATCCACAAACTCAGCTATGTAGCTCACAATTCCAACATCTATATAATTGATATAAATGATGAAGAAGAGCGGACCTAATATAGATCCTTGGAGACCAGCTAGACGATGCCCCATTGATAACTACACGCTATCTTCTATCTTTCAACCAGGCTTCAGTCCATTTTAACACTGCTCCTCCAATGCTTATTACTTAAACTTTCAACATTAACCTCTTATGAGGCATCTTATCAAAAGCTTTCTGGAAGCCGAGATCAAGTATATCTACTGCTCTGTTTCTGTCATATTCTTGAAGCATAGCATTGAAGAAATCTATTGTTAAGCATAAGAGAGAGAAGGAAAAAGAGAGAGGGAGAGAGAGAGGGGGAGAGAGAGAGAGGGGAGAGAGAGAGAGAGAGAGAGAGAGGGGAGGGAGACAGAGAGAAAGAGAGAGAAAGAGAGAGAGAAAGGGAGAGAAAGAGAGAGAGAGAATGAGAGAGTTAGAGAGAGAGAGAGAGAGAGAGAGAGAGAGAGAGAGAGAGAGAGAGTAGAGACGAAGAAATAAACGGTTGAGGACGCAGATTTGGTGGTGGTGAAGACAGGATGGAAGAAAGAGGGAAGAATGTAGATGAAGAGGGAAAAGAAGCGGGTGAGAAAGAAGGGAGAAGATTGGAAGAGGAGGAGGAGGAGGAGGAAGAAGAAAAGAAAGAGGAGGCAGATGATGAAGAAGATGAGGAAGTAGAGGAAGTCGGGGTGGTGGACCAAAAGAAGGAATTTGAGGAGGAATTTGAGAAAGAATGGAGGAATTTGACGAAAAGGAGAAAAAGAAGAAGGAGGAGGAGGAGGAGGAGGAGGTGGTGGAAGAGAAAAATATTGTAAGAGGAGGATGAAGTGAAACAGGAGAGATATGAGGAGGAAGAGTAGGAAGAGAATGAAGAAAAAGGAGAAGGAGAAGAAAGTGAAAAAGGAGAAGGAAGAGGAGAAGGAGAAAAAGTAAGAGAAAGGGGAAGATAAAAAGGATGAGGAAGAGAAGTATCAGGGAAGTGGAATGAGGGAGGAAGTGTAATGGACACCTGATGCAGAGTGAGAGAAGATCTTGTTGGTATGGGAGTTGTTCTTCTGTGTCAATAATTATACATACACTGATAGTTCCCTGTGAACAGATTAGCATCTTTCCAACCACAATTCACTTTTAATTCCATGCCATCGCATGGCGGAGGTTGGTTGGACGCAAAAGTTCGTGTATGTGTATAACTCAAGCATACAGATATAAGGAAGTTGTGCTCAACTTATATCTCTCTTGATAGTGTAATGGGTTAAGTCACTGACACTTTGTCATGTCAGAGCTGAGTTTGAGTCCTTGGCTTGACCATGTTTCAATTTCCAATATATGCTTCCTTCAAGTTTCTCAGTCTCAACTGCGATGGCATTGAATTAAAAGTGAATTGTGGTTGAAAAGTTGTTAATCTGTGTCAGTATCTAGATATTTTTGTGTGTAATTGGCAGTTGCCGATAAGTTTGTCAAAAGAAATACCATGTGAGGGCGGAGATTATAAGACGTTCCTCTTGCTACAGTTTTATCAAATCCATCTAAACGAGAGGTCGGACGTTTTGCTTGTTTTAAAGATTTATCAAGTTGCAGAAAATATTAGACAATTGAGTGAAAAAGGTGGTATAGAAACGCAGGTTGGAGTAGGAACACTATATTACTGACCTTTCGACAACAAGTCCTCTTTTCCACTCATTTATCAAGTACTTTTGTTAAGAGTAACCGAAAATGAGTCCCATCCTTACCTGACAACAACTCACCCCGACCCCACACAAAGAATTACGAAGGATTACAAAGGAGGAACATGCCGACAGGAGACCTTTTGGTCCATAACTAGGTCGGATGCAAAAAAGATATGACAATGATAAATAGATAAATAAAATAGATAAATAAATAAATGAATAGATATATAAAAATTATAATGATAAAAATAATAATAAATAAATTCCACCCGGACACATTCCACCCTTCACCGTACTAAAAGAACTACAGGACATCAAGTCTTGGACTGCGTGAAGGAATTGCCCTGAAATTAGTCAAATATATTGATTTATGACCCAAACATATTTGATGTTGTAAGTTTCTGTATTTCGAGTGCGCTGGTGGCGTAATGGGAAGCGTGCTGGTCTCGCATTTGCTTAGGTGGGTGTTCAAGTCTCGCACTTCTCTCCAATTCCCAGCAGTGACTGTTATCTGCATCAAAATCCGTAAATCGCATAATAGGACAAAGGTGACGGCTTCGGCCGCAGTTACGTTCCTTCTGGCATAGCCTCTCACCTTCTTCTTTCTGTATTTGAAGACTCAGGCTGCCTAGTATTCCAAGCTGAATAACCCCCACGGGTGGGCTTATATATATAGATATCTCTACAAGTAGAATAATATCCCATAGAGATACAGGGATGACCCGTCATCCAGGATAAGCGAGAGGGAAGAGGGTGGAGGGAAGTGGATTATGTAGGGGATGGAATGGGTGAGAGTGGTTTCTATGCCTTTTTTTTTTTTCCTTCTTTTTTCTACCTCCCTTATAAGGGATAAAAAGTCTTTGGTATATGTATATATGCATGTATGTATGTATGTATGTATGCATGTATGTACATATGTATGTATGTATGTATGTATGTATGTATGTATGTATGTATGTATGTATGTATGTATGTATGTATGTATGTATGTATGTATGTATGTATGTATGTATGTATGTATGTATGTATGTATTTATGTATGTATGTATGTATGAATGTATGTATGTATGTATGTATGTATGTATGTATGTATGTATGTATGTATGTATGTATGTATGTATGTATGTATGTATGTATGTATGTATGTATGTATGTATGTATGTATGTATGTATGTAAAACTTAGAAATAACTTGAATATTAGTAGTCACCAGCACATACTAATCAATGCTATCTCATGATTACTGAATAGTGATTTGTATATTATGATTAACGGGATAACCACTAGTTTGTTGTGTTATGGATAACTAGTCACCTATCATGTTTACTGGATGGTTAATTAATTATTTTGCTAACTGGATATTTAGTCACTTATCATAGATACTGGATAGATAATTACCCAATAGAATTATAAAGAAAGATATCTTTCACGATTATCTGATAACAAATCACCTAACTTGACTGCTGAATAATAAACTGCTATCATGATTTATGGATAATTAATTAGTTTTCATGAAAAAATGTATCAAGCACTTAATGACCTCTCCAGGGTTGCTTGCTCTCAAACATAAATGAAAATCGAAGTAAGACCCGTCCCTACCAACCCGCTTTACTCCACCCGCTCTACCCAACCGCCCGAGACTGCCCCACCAACAAAGCCCCACTTCAAGGGTCTAACTGAGCACTTAATTAATTGCTTCTCTTTACTTTGCATTTCCGTAGATTCACAAACAAATTTGTTCTTCCGTAATGTATTTGACATACGAGTGAGGTGGAAATATCTTATAACCATTATTAATTTCTTGGTATTAAAGATGACGCAAATTTTCATTTTACTTGGGGTAAATCAAGAGCACCTCAGAATATTCACATATCCTTCTGCTACATTATAAGCCAAAGAAATATATACTTTCCTTTACGTATTTGACAAGCGAGCCAGCTGGAACTCTGTCTCACACAAGTGTTATTAATTTTTTAATATCTAAAAGAATGTACACAACCTTCTGTCTAGAGATAAATTACTAAATGTTCTCTAGATATAGCTGCTCCTTCGTCACACAGTCTACCTGAGGCAATTATATTACTATGATTTTGTGGTGCAAATGAAACTTAATTAACATGGAATCAAGGGAACCAAATCTCATATGAATGTTATATACTGCTTCAACATCAGAGATTTCCTTTATGAGAAAGAGGGGGGGGGGAACCACTACCACCATACCCCGCCCCCACAATCCAAACCAAATTCAAAACTATGTTGTACGTCAGAGTCGTAATTATAATCTCTTTTTCGTATCAAATTATTTCGATTTTGTGAGAACTTTTCAATACCGTTTCTTTACGTTATTTATTAATATATGAAATGAGAAGTACTATCTAGTCTTGTTGTTTCTTCTGTCAATTAATATGGAGCTTTATTCTGACTATCAAGCGACACTTCTTTTTCGTACAAACTGCAAATACGTCAGAATATGTCAGATTAGGTTTTACAATAAAGACTGTTAAAAGACTATTAATCATTACTGACTGGGATTTGTTTAGAAAATGATCAGAATTGTACAAACAAGCCAACATATTGCTACATATGCTATTGTGATATAGAATATAGCAAAGAACTGTACAGCAACATCATGTGAAATGTGTATAATGACTTAGCAAAAACCGCTAGAAATCAAGGACAATTGATTGTCTAAATGGTACTGTATCTTGTTAGATTTGTGATAAAATAGATATAAAAAGGTACCACTACAAAAAGCGATTACACTCCACAGAAATTTTGTGTTTTTATGTGTTTGTATGTTATGAAAAGTCATGGTTCTTGGATTTGTATCATTATGCCTTCCGCAAGGATATAAGGACTTTCTGTCTAGGAGGGGTTCGTACTTTGTGGCCTTGATGTAGTTAAGGCAAATCAAAACGGAAGGTAACATAAATAACTATTTCAATGAATGAAAAAGTCAACAAAACAATTATACTATATCTTTACAACAAAAATTAATCAATAGACAATTCGTAACGTTTTGTGAAACAAATATTTCCTTAACCTGAACAGAAAACCAAGTCATGAGAATAACTTAAGGTACGTGTAACACAAGAGGGTGGAAAGAGCCAAAACGATGTGGGAGGGTAAGTTACGTCTTGATAACCAACGGAAGAGTCTTTCTGGGACTGGTTGAACGCCATATGTATAGGGCTGGCGAGAACGGGAGGAAGAAAACGGAGGAACTGGACAGAACTAGTCTGGACTTTCAGACGAGCAGTAAGGAGGGGATCGGAGGGGAAGAGAGTAGGAAATGACACGTACACAGGCAATTTACGGGACATGTATAATTATACAATGAATACAGAAACATATACAGACAATTAAATACACGGAGGATGGTGGGCCATAACAATATGTACTGTAAGACAATATAGAACACTGTTGTATTACGGGAGAATTAACTTCCTTGTGTGTATAAGTCAACTGTCGAGAATGAGTCCAGCACGTGATCCAAATCCGTGGTGATTTATACACACTCACGCATGCACACACACGCACACACACGCACACACACACACACACACACACACACACACACACACACACACACACACACATACGCACACGTACAAATACACACATATACATAAACACACGTACAGTACACATATATACACACACGTACATACAGAGGCATTCACGTACACACATAATCATAAGAGAACTGGTGCTCTCGAGCAACAGGTTAAGGAACACCAATGTACATCTTAAAACATTCTTCTTCTCATATGTGCTTATAGACTGTATAATTATCACAATTACGTCTATGATTATATAAATGTGTTTATTTATTTATTTATTCATTTATCTGGAGATAAAATGAAATAACTGTAGGTCTTATATAATAGTATATTTTTTCAAAAACACACTCTACGGAAATGAAAAGATACTTTTCACCAAACAAAAATTCATAAAAAGAATAACAATAATAAAACAGTAGAAATAAGTAGAAAATATGTGGCTTCTCTAAGCAGTAAGGACAGAAAATTAATTAAAAAACGCCTCTTTCCCCATCTACCTCTCTTGCAACCAGTCATTGTCCATTTTCCAGTCACCATGCTTATGAATGAAAGCATAAGGACACAATACCACTAGTCTTCCACTACCTCAGAACATTTTGTAACACGTCCACAGTGTATCCAAAAAAGCACAGAGGCAAATTCCAACAAACACACACGTATGAACACGTTATTTTTGCTGGTATGGTGGTACCGCACTCGACTGTTAACTCAGCGGTCTGAGCTCGAGTCCCCACCCTGGGCATAAAGTCATCACAAAACTGCAAGGGATAGATGTCTTTGTGTGTGTGTGTGTGTGTGTGTGTGTGTGTTGTTACGTGACTGGCTGGTTAGTGAAGAGACGTTACGTATAACGGATATGTGCTTAAGAACCAGCTCACTTCTAGAAGCCACTGTAGGACTGAACTATCTGGTCAGGGCCTAGATAATTCGTAAGACTAGAAGTAAAGGTAACAAAGAAGATTCCAGGAAAGGAATATTAAACTAGCGATAAAACTAGTAAACGAAATTATCAATGTGGAAAATATTTACAGGCAATCAACACAAAAGAGAATGGGCAGTAGGGTCAATGGGACCGTACATGATTATGAGAATATGGAAATTATCGTTCAAATAAGAAACACAAGATAAGTATACAATATGGTACTATCTGAGTACACAGAGATCAGGAACATGAAACAATCAAAGTAATAAGTACAAATATAAGTAAAGTAATGCAATGTATATCAGACACGTAATGTAGGCAAAAAGGGTGATCACTTCACACCAATCGTCTCATGAATCTAAACCTTCTAGTCTTTATCAAGAGATCAATATGTGGGAATATGACGAGGAATGAGCGATTTCTACCGCTTATATACCATTGGACCGGAAGCGGAATACTTCCGGGTGAGTGTGCGAGTGAGTGAAAGGGGGGGGGGGAGGGTAAGTTAACACACGTCAACATGGGTAGTTTTAGGACCCTCGACTCGCTTGAACAATCTATTTATTTAGTAACTGTCAAATCTGTGCGCTCCGAACTATTCAGGATTTCGCTTGTCTGTTTGTTCTACAAGAGTGCGCACCTCTCTCCGCACGTAGGCAAGATTACATATAGTGGACGGGCGTTACTGCTTAACATTGTTACAATACATACATAGACAAGAAATATGAACATAGTTATGTAATACAAAGGAACACAATTCTATAACATAATTACACATATGACGTAATATCTAATATTACGTTACACCTCCACCGTTTGGGAAAGCTTTTCACTTTCTGTTGAAAAGCTATGTTCTAGAAAGGACGTCGGCTAAAACATTAAAGACGCCTTTTATATGATGAATTGTTAGATTAAAGGGTTGGAGAAATAAACTCCAACGTGTAAGTCTCGGATTCTTATTTTTCATAGTCTGTAGGAACTTTAAGGGGTTGTGATCCGAATATACTTGAATGGTAGTTGAGGAACCCAAGTAGACTTCGAAGTGGATAAGGGCCTGGACCAAAGCGAGCGTCTCCTTCTCAATTGTTGAGTAGTTCTTCTGCGCAGGGGACAGCTTCTTGCTGTAGTAGGCGATAGCGTGAAGAACTTCATTGTGTTCTTGCAAGAGGGCGGTGTCGTTGGCGTCGACTTGCAGAAGAAAGGGTCGTTGGAAGTCGGGTGCCCTTAGAACTGGTGCGTTAGTGAGAAGGGACTTCAGGTTTTTGAAGGCCGTCTCACAGGTAGGTGTCCACACGAAGTCGTGGTCTTTTCTCAACAGGTCAGTCAATGGTTCTGCTACATCTTGTTTCTCAGATAAGTGTCCTACTTTTATCTGAAGATTTTGTAGTATCTGAGAGTTTTCCAAGGGAATCTCAGGAGGATTAGGCATGGTATCAGGAGGCTCTTCCGATTCTATTGTGGTAGAGCTGCAAATTGGAATTGGATCTCTGGAATGATAAGGTTTTAAGGTATTTATGTGACAGAGACGGGAACTCTTTCTTCTGTCTGGAGTTTTGATTATGTAGTTGAGATCACTGGCTCTGGACAAGACTTCGTAGGGTCCTTTGTATTTAGCCTGCAATGGATCTCCTGGTATGGGAAGATAAAGTAACACTTGATCTCCTGGAGAGAAAGTTCTAAGTTTAGAATTTTTATCATACCGACCTTTCATTTCTCGTTGAGCATTCGCCAAGTTCTCTCTTGCCAACTTCCAAGCTTCTAACAACTTCTCGGTGACCTGGGACACGTATTTCAAAGAAGGAACAGGTGGTTCTTCTTTCATCCATTGTTCATGAAGTATCTTTAGGGGACCACGGACTTCATGACCGAAGACTAATTCTGACGGGCTGAATCCAAGGCTTTCTTGAATTGTTGTTCGGGTGGCGAACAACAAAAAGGGGAGTCCGTCTTCCCAATTTCGAGTGTTCTCAGCATAGAAGATTCTTAACATTGTCTTGAGCGTTTGGTGAAAGCGCTCTAGAGCACCTTGTGATTGAGGATGATAGGCGGAGGAAGTTACATGATTTATACCTAGTGTTACAAGAGTTTCTCTAAACTTGTTGGAAAGAAAATTACTTCCTTGATCACTTTGAATGTTCTTAGGAAATCCTACCATAGTGAAATATTTCAACATTTCTCTGATTATGTTTTGAGCTTTAATATTTTTCAAAGGAATGGCTTCTGGAAAACGAGTGCTCATACACATGATTGTGAGAATGTACTGATTTCTTTTACTTGAAGGAGGTAAAGGTCCTACACAGTCAATAAGAACTTTTTTAAATGGCTCTTCCATTACAGGAATGGGATGGAGTGGAGCTTCTACAATTTTCTGGTTGGGCTTACCTACAAGTTGACATGTATGACATGTTTTACAATATTGGGCAACATCTTTGACAACCGTGGGCCAATGGAAATGTTGGGTTATGTTGAACAAGGTCTTTCTTACCCCTAAGTGACCTGCTAAGGGAGTATCATGAGCCAATCTTAGAACATTATTCCTGAAACCAAGAGGGAGGACTATTTGATTCCTTACTTGCCATGGCTGGTCAGCGGTTGCGGTGGATGCTCTCCATTTTCGCATTAGGACTCCGTTTTCTATATAGAAACCTCGTGACATATTTTCAACTTCTTCTGGAGATGAAACAATCTCGTACAAATTTTTAAGAGAATGATCTGACTTCTGTTCTTTGATTAATTCTGCTCTAGATAGAGAAACTGGTGAAGAAGAAGATGGGTCAGTTTGGGAGAATAGGGATTCTAAATTATAGGTCTCCTCTTCAGATTTCTTGTACTGAGATCTGGTTACAGCACAAGCGGGAAACAACTGTAAGTTATCTGAAGGTTCTACTGAGGTCTTAGGGTTATTTGTTATTAAGGGAGAAATGACTTTGCTTCCAGCGATGTCATTGGCCAACAATAAGGATATTCCTACTATGGGAAGAGAGTCTACTACTGCTACTTTAACCATTCCGGTTGTTAAATCAGACCGCAAGAAAACATTATGTAATGGACATTTTACAATTCCTCCAACTCCTTCTATCAATATATCATAACCTGTATATGACTCACCCAGATTCTGCAAGACAGAATTTAAAATCAGACTTTGCTTTGCTCCTGTGTCTCGGAGTATGGAAATAGGATATTGTTGTGAACTACTACTATGAGATATAGTTCCTGAAGATAAAAATGTTTTTAAACAAGGATCATGATTTGATGTGTGGGGTTCTACATTACTTGACAATACCGGCTTCTTTGGTAGTTTATCCTGAATAGAGGATTTTGAATCATCTGATTTTATATTACTTACAAGAGTTGGTGTCTTATTGGAGAAGGAGGGTGTCAGTCTCTTTCTGCAATTAGAAATGTGATGGCCAACCTGTTTACAATATGAACAAGTTACAGGGGGATTAGTCTTAAACCTTTCCATTCTTTGCCAAGGTTGGTTTGGAGGATATTGATTGAAATCAGACCTGTAACTGAAATGTGATGGGCTAGACTGATTTTCAAAGTGTTTCTTTGGGGACCAAGGATCAGAGTATTTTGTTGAATCTGGAATATATGACTTTGACTTTTGGGATTCCATTTGTCTTGACTTAGGTTTATGATTTAGTGTGAACTCATCAGCCAATACAGCAGCTTTAGTTAAAGTTTCGGGAACATGATCATCTATAAAAATCCTAAGATCTGTCTCTAAGGTATTCTTAAACTGCTCCAATAAAATCAACTGTTTAAGTCTATCTAAGGTGTCCGTTTCACTAGCCAAACACCACCTATTGAATAACCTCTCTTGTTGAGCCGCATATTCTACGTATGTTAACTGAGGTGTCTTCCTATAATTACGGAATTTCTGTCTATAGGCCTCTGGTATTAGTTCATAAGCTTTTAAAATACAAGCTTTCATATTATCATACTCGCTTTCTGCTTCTGAAAGAGAAGTATAAATTTGCTGAGCCTTACCCTTAAATTGCGTTTGAATGATTAATGGCCAATTTTCTTTAGGGATTTGCAACTGTTGCGCCAATTTTTCCCACTGAAGAAAGAAAATTTCTGGCTCTCCTTCTGAAAATTTGGGTAAAAGTTTTACATACTTGGAAATATCTATATGACCTTCCTGAACTACGGGTTGTCTATCAGCAATCCTAGCTTCTACTTCTGCCTTCTTTAATTCTAACTCTACTTGTTTCACTTTAGCTTCCTCTTCTCTAGCTTTAAATTCTGCCTCAATTTGCATTTGTTTCAGTTTAGTTTCCTCCTCTCTAGCTTTAAATTCTGCCTCAATTTGCATTTGTTTCAATTTAGCTTCCTCCTCAATTTCTACTCTCCTGACCTTTAATTCAATCTCCTTAATCTTAAGTTCGGTTAGTCGTGCCTCTATTTCTAACCTATTTGAAGGAATTTGTATAGCTTTAACCTCTTCTGGAGATAAGATATCATCTTCGATCAGATTTTCAACGAGTTCCTGAAGTAATTTTTTCTTTCGCAAACTTGTATCAATGTCTACTCCAAAGTGCTTGCCTATTTCTATCAAAGTGTCTTTAGTTTGTTTCTTTAAGAAACTTACCTTGGGATTTTGAACGAATTCTTGAATTATATCATCCATCTCTATAAGAATGTGTTAAATACCTGATCCAATATCCTGGCAAGGTCGCCACTTTGTTACGGGCTGGCTGGTTAGTGAAGATACGTTACGTATAACGGATATGTGCTTAAGAACCAGCTCACTTCTAGAAGCCACTGTAGGACTGAACTATCTGGTCAGGGCCTAGATAATTCGTAAGACTAGAAGTAAAGGTAACAAAGAAGATTCCAGGAAAGGAATATTAAACTAGCGATAAAACTAGTAAACGAAATTATTAATGTGGAAAATATTTACAGGCAATCAACACAAAAGAGAATGGGCAGTAGGGTCAATGGGACCGTTACATGATTATGAGAATATGGAAATTATCGTTCAAATAAGAAACACAAGATACGTATACAATATGGTACTATCTAAGTACACAGAGATCAGGAACATGCATCAAAATAAGTAATAAGTACAAATATAAGTAAAGTAATGCAATGTATATCAGACACGTAATGTAGGCAAAAAGGGTGATCACTTCACACCAATCGTCTCATGAATCTAAACCTTCTAGTTTTTATCAAGAGATCAATATGTGGGAAAATGACGAGGAGTGAGCGATTTCCACCGCTTATATACCATTGGACCGGAAGCGGAATACTTCCGGGTGAGTGTGCGAGTGAGTGAAAGGGGGGGAGGGTAAGTTAACACACGTCAACATGGGTAGTTTTTAGGACCCTCGACTCGCTTGAACAATCTATTTATTTAGTAACTGTCAAATCTGTGCGCTCCGAACTATTCAGGATTTCGCTTGTCTGTTTGTTCTACAAGAGTGCGCACCTTTCTCCGCACGTAGGCAAGATTACATATATTGGACGGGCGTTACTGCTTAACATTGTTACAATACATACATAGACAAGAAATATGAACATAGTTATGTAATACAAAGGAACACAATTCTATAACATAATTACACATATGACGTAATATCTAATATTACGTTACAGTATGTGTGTGTGTGTGTGTGTGTGTGTGTGTGTGTGTGTGTGTGTGTGTGTGTGTGTGTGTGTGTGTGTGTGTGTGTGTGTGTGTGTGTGTGTGTGTGTGTGTGTGTGTGTGTGTGTGTGTGTGTGTGTGTGTGTGTGTGTGTGTGTGTGTGTGTGTGTGTTCATAGTATAACACATAGATCTTGCCAATGCGAACTCTCAGCTCTCATTCAGGAGGATAAAAGTGAAACTATTTAATACGGGTCTAACACGTAATACAATATTGGTGAATCACACACACGGTCAGAGAGTATATGTATATATATGTATATATATATATATATATATATATATATTATTATATATATATATGAATATATATATATATATATATATATATATGTATATATATATACATATATATACATACAAAGGGTTACAAAGGCGGTGCATGCGATAGGAGACATTTTGGTTCATACCTAGGTCGAATGCGAACAAAAATCA
>NC_134813.1:44753923-44756423 GCF_046742065.1 Oratosquilla oratoria | reverse complement strand
CCCTATCCTCCCTCACATTTAGCAACTCCCTAAAATACTCTGCCCACCTTCCTCTCACTACCTTCTCTTCCATTATCATCTCTCCATCTGCACCTTTTACCTTTTCTTCTCTACTTGATTCGCCTCCTCTTCCTCTTTTAATTTCCTTCCAAAACATCTTTTTATTACTTTCAAAATTTTCTGTCATACTCTTTCCCCATTTTACATCTGCTCTCCTCTTTGCTTCCTTTATCTTATGCTTAACTTCCTTTCTCTTTACTTTGTACCTCTCATACGATTCCCTCGTCCTAATTTGTAGCCAATCTATGAATGCCTGCTTCTCTTCTACACCCTTCTTTGCTTCCTCATCCCACCACTCACTACCCTTCCTTCTATTTCCTTCTGCCCTCCTTGTTCCACACACCATCTTTGCACACCTTATGACTCCCTCCTTGAACCATCCCCATTCCTCCTCCACTCCTAGTTCTACTCTATCCTTTACTCTCTCCCACTCCTCTCTCAACTTCTTCTTATACTCATTCTCCTTTTTTTCCTCATTTAAGCAGTTCACTCTAAGTACCTCCCTACCTTCTGCCCTTTTCCTCTTTCTCCACCTATTCTCCACTCTCAATTTACCTTCCACCAGAAAATGATCTGATATTCCCCCACTCTCTCTCCTTAGAACATGTACATCCTTAACTCTTCCTACCATACTCCTGGTCACCACTATATAGTCCATTAACGCTCTATCTGCCACCCTTCCATCCACCACCCTCTCCCATGTGTACTTATGCTTGACTTTCTTCTTAAACACTGTATTTGCTATCATCAACTCTCTTTCAAGACACATCTCCACCATCAATTCTCCATTACGATTTTTACCTGGAACTCCATACTTCCCAATCACTCCGTCAATTGGTTCATTTCCTACCCTAGCATTTAGGTCTCCCAATACAACTATATTGACATTTCTCCCTAATCCTTCTATGCACTCATTTATATCTACCCAAAAAGCCTTCCTTTCCTCTACACTCTTCTCACTTCCAGGTCCATATGCACTTACAAAAACCCACATCTCCATTCCCAGCTTCACCTTCATCCACATCAGCGTTGATGAAACCTCCTTCCACTCCACTACCCGCTTACTTATCTCTTCACTTATTAGTATAGCCACCCTTTCTCTCCCTCGTCCCCTCTTCACTCCTGAGTACCTCCCAGCTACACTCCCAAACTCATAGTTGCCCTTTACTTTCATTTTAGTTTCACTCAAAGCCAACACATCCATCCTTCTTCTCACAAACATACTGCCTATCTCTTCCCTTTTACTTTCATCTATACCACATCCATGCACATTAAAAGACCCAAACCTTAGGGTACTGGTTGGAAAACTCCCAGACCCTCTTATGCCTTTACTTCTTTTTTAGGGATATCCTCTTTTGGGGCTACAGGTAGTAGGACTCCTAATCCCATCCCCCGTCCCTTTTTTTGTCGCCTTTTACGACTCAAGTGGAAATACTTGGTGGCAGTATTCTTTTGCCCCCACCACAGAGTAGGTAGGTGAAAAAAGAAAATGAATATTCAGAGAAATGGGACAGGACAGTAACAAGGGGTTGGGGGGCACCATAACGGAGGGACAGTCGTAGTATAAAAATGTCATCATTTCTCTATGTACAAAGTTTTCTTCTATCACAGAAAAAATGATATGTGGCTCTGCTCCATAGGGGCGCCTCATATAGACCCTTAAGTATCAACTGTATGCTACTCTGCCACAATAACATGCAGCCAATACCTCAGACGTGGTATTGGCTGCATGTTTTGTATATATATATATGTATATATACATATATATATATATATATATATGTATATATATATATATATATATATGGGATCCGGGCCGGATAGCGACTGTCAAAACAGCGACAGTCATAATAGCGACTTCATAAGGGCGACGTAATCAGGTGAGCGACTTTCAAAACGGCGACTGTCCTAATGGCGACCGCATTATAACAGCGACTGTAACAATAGCGACTTAACTATCAACCGGTCAGAATAATCGCAGACTTATGTTTCAATTGTTTGTGTTTTCGTGTTTGTATTTACGCGTTCAGTTGTGTTTACTTTGTGAGATAGGTTCAGAATGAAATATGCTCAAAAGGTCGCAGACTTATGTTTCTATCGCTCATATTTATTTGTTTGTGTTTACATGTTTGTGTTCACTTCGTGAGATAAGTTCACTGAAGTGAATTTACTGGTCGGTTGCTCGGTCGTCGGTTTTTTAATTCTTTTAATAATATTTTTCTTTCAATAATAAGTAAATAATAATAGCAACATTTAGGATTGGCCGAAACGTCGTACCCTGCAGAGTTCTGGCCGAAACGTCAGTTGCCGAAACGTCTGTGGCCGAAACATCCTATATTCGATGCGCTCCCCTCCTGCATGCTCATAATGATGTTGAACTTCTGGACTGGGTTGTTCAAAATTTTTTTTTGCACTATCTTGGCGTTAAATCTATCTTGAC
>NC_134813.1:44726423-44731423 GCF_046742065.1 Oratosquilla oratoria | reverse complement strand
TTTAAGATTCTTGGATGCCAACCGTCAGGCCCTGGTGTTTTATTAACTTTAAGTTTGTCTATACACCTTTTAATTTTTTTCTTTTGTTATATTTACCGTAGTGAGTAAGTTTACCCCAGAAAATTCACAGGTTTCAATTTTGAATTCACTTTGAGGTGTTTCGTTTACGAATACCGAGCTAAAATAATTGTTAAAGATATTACACATTCCTTCATTTGAATATTCAAGTTGACCGTCAGCAGATAATAGTGGACCAATGTGATTCCTAACAACCTTTTTATCTCTAATGTAACTATAGAATTCTTTGGGATTCTCTTTGGATTTATCAGCGATGTTCATTTCGTACTGTCGTTTTCTTTTCCTTATTGTCTTTTTTAAATCTCTCTGTATTGATACATAATTTTCATAGTCATTAGATGCACCCGAGCACTTATATTTCTTATAAGCCTGTCTCTTTTTAGCAATACTTTTTTCAGTTTCTTTGTCGAGCCACTTTGGGCGAGCCTGATTTGGGGGACGTCTGTCTTTAAAAGGAATGTAAGTTTGAATCATCTTAGTGAGCGTATTTTGAAATATTTCCCACATCTGATCTACAGGTTTTTCGTTTAATTTTGCCTCCCAATCTGTAAGCTGAAGCTCCTGACGTAGTCCTATGAACTGAGCTTTACTGAAATCGGGTATTTTAGAAACACAAGTATCTATTCTAAAATTGTTTAGGAGTTTGAATCTAACTAAGTTGTGATCGCTATTTGCAACAGATTCACCGACTTCTACATCACTTACCATGCTTTCGCGGCTAGTGATCAAAAGATCGAGTAAGTTTCCATATCTTGTGGGCTCTTTTACATGCTGAATTAAGTAATTGTCACCAAGAAAATCAATCAAGCGACTACCTATATGACCATGTTCAAGGGTCATCCAATCAATGTCAGTAAAATTGAAATCACCCATTATCAATAAATCCCGGTTGCAGAAACTAGACAGTTCTTGAAATAACAGTTGGTCGTCTGCTAATGATAATGTCTTTGGCCTATATTTTACACCTATATTCATTTTTTGTCCATTTGTTTGGGTTAACTCAACCCACAAACTATCATATGCATCCTGTTTCACTTTCTCTAAAACACAAGCATGAACATTGTTTTTAACGTACAATAGAACACCCCCACCTTTCTTGTGGTTTCTATCCTGATGAAAGTGTTTAAATCCCGCAATATTAAATTCAGCTTCGAACTCTGTACCATTTAACCATGTCTCAGTTATTCCTATCATATCGGGATTTTCGCTTTTGACATACGCCTGTATTTCTTGAAATTTGTTCCTAATACTACGAGCATTAAAGTACATGATATTTTTTCCTCCACTATAATTACATCCCATCGTGATCTTTTGTTTTCCACTGACATTACATCCTATCTTGATATTTTGGCCTTCATTGACATTCTGTCCGGTATCCCTTCCTAAAATTATATTTTGTCTTTCACTGACATTATATCCTACCGTGATATTTTCTCCTCCATTATCATTACATCCTATCGTGATATATTGTTCTCCAGTATCATTACTTCCCATTGTGATCTTTTGTCCTCCACTGTCATTACATCCCATTGCGACATTTTGTCCTATGACATTACATCCTAATGTGACATTTCGTCCTCTAGCGACATTACATCCTATCATGATATTTTGGCCTTCATTGACATTCTGTCCGGTATCCCTTCCTAAAATTATATTTTGTCCTTCACTGACACACACACACACACACACACACATACACACACACACACACACACACACACACACACACACACACACACACACACACAAGCATACAATCCATCACGATATCAGCAAACAAGATTGAACACATGACTGAACACCATCATCAGTTGGTGGACGATTTCTGAGCAGTCAGTTAACTAATTACCTTTCCTCGAATGATTGAGACTTTTCTTGATATTCTCCTGTTATATTAAATCTAATGAATTTAATATAACAAAAGAAAAGTGAATATGTGTTCATCTCTCCACAATCCTCAGTATAATTACTTGTCGTCAGCCATTCTTCGTCATTATTGTAGACTTCATTTTCTTCCCGTTTTCGTCATTCCGAAAGTCACACGTATCGTACTCCCAACAAAGAAAAATTATCCCTCCATTTTCTAACAAATTTTTATCACAATAAGAACAATGTTCTATACGCATCCTAGAAAAAGGAATACATAAAAAAAATTGATTCGGTTTTCCTCCTTCATCTATTTTTTTTTTTTTTTTTTCAAATTTGCTATTAATCAATAAGGTTCTATCAAACTTGGGACAGGGTTTCACAGGCACCACCAAACAATTTATGGACAAAAAAGACCTGGCTCTCTCCATGTGGTGTAACTTCTGAAGTGTCTCCGTTTGTCACCCAGACAGTACCCAACACATCTTTCGTTTGTGCCGAAAAGAAAAAACAACGCCATTATATCTCACCTCTTCTAAGACATAGCGATGACATCAAATGGAAGATATAAGCATTTTGTTGAGTTTGATCCATTAAATGCATTAGATTCTGTGTACCCTGAATGTAAACCTTTGCACAAAATGTACACTCAACTGTCATACTTTTATGACATCTAAAGTAATAGCACTTGACAGTGGATTACACTTAAGGAGAGGAAAGGAAATATAAAAATCCTCCTAAGCTGTACATACTTACTCATAAAAGGATATGCCCTTTCTCATAATTACGCATATATATATATATATATATATATATACATATATATATATATATAAACACATACACACACATACACGCGCGCGCGCGCGTGCGCCGCACACATATACACACATACACACACACAAACACACACAAACACACACACACACACACACACACACACACACACACACACACACACACACACACACACACACACACACACGGTGGCGAGGTTGGTAGAGCGCTGGACTGGGAAGTACGGTGGTGCTCGCAGTACCTGGTTCGAATCCTGCCCAGGGCCGAAATTATTTCGGTATAGCTGTGCTTCGGGTCGTTACTCTGACTCTCGTGGGCGGGGAGTTGGGTGTGTGTGTGTGTGTGTGTGTGTGTGTGTGTGTGTGTGTGTGTGTGTGTGTGTGTGTGTGTGTGTGTGTGTGTGTGTGTGTGTGTGTGTGTGTGTGTGTGTGTGTGTGTGTGTGTGAAAGGTCATAGCATTACTCATAGATCGGTCATACGAGCTCTGAGCTCTCTTCCGGGAGGGAAATAACTGTCGATAACGAGTCCAACACTTGATCCAAGGACCAAGGTGAATACACACCCGCACACATATATATATATATATATATATACATATATATATATGTAATTATATATATACATGTACATATATGTAGATATATATATATATATATATATATATACAGATATATACATATATATATATATGTATATATATAAATACATATATATATATATATATGTATATATATATATATACAAAGGATTACAAAGGCGGCGCATGCCGACAGGAGATATTTTGGTTCATATCTAGGCCAGATGAGAAAAAAATTATAATAATGATAAATAAGTAAATAAATAAACAAATAAATAAATAAATAAATAAATAAATATTACATCCAATGGAAGATATGAGCATTTTGTTGAGTTTGATCCATTAAATGCATTAGATTCTGTGTACCCTGAACACAAGCCTTTGCTCAAAATGTATACTGAAACTGTCATACTTTTGTGACATCTCAAGTAATCGCGCTTGACAGTGGATTACACTTAAGTAGAGGAAAGGAAATATCCAAATCCTCCTATGCTGTACATCCTTATTCACAGGGGATACACCATTTATCATGATTAGGCATATATATATATATATAATATATATATATATATATATAATATATATATATATATATATATATATAAACACACATAGACACACGCACACACATACAAGCACACAGGCACACACACACACACACACACATATATATATATATATAAATATATATATATATATATATATATATATGTACATATATATATATATACAAAGGATTACAAAGGCGGCTCATGCCGACAGGAGACATTTTGTTCCATATCTAGGTCGGATGCGGAAAAAAAATCATAATAATGATAAATGAATGAATTAATAAATAAATAAGATCTGTAATAATGTAAATAATGAATAATATACATAAATGCATAGGTATAGTTAAATAATAAACAAATTAATAAATAACTAACAATGAATGAGAATAAAGCAAATAATAATAAACAAACAGACATATAATAACTAAACAAAAAGACAAGTAATATCAAATAAACGATAATCATTACAGCATCTTCCTTAGGTGTTTATCTAATTGATTTTTAAAGCTTCGAACTGAACTACATTGCACTGCCTCTGCAGGAAGTTTGTTCCATTCATTAACTACAAGGTCATATGTATAAAAATATTTTTATATATGTAGGAATAAGCACAAGTGTGTATGTTAATGTAAGTGTTTTATGTGCCCACCGATTGACAAAGCAATAAACTGATATATTCAATATGTCAAGCATAGACCCAAAAGCTATTTCGAAGGCAGAAGAAGGTCGGCGGTGGATTAGAAAATTAGAAATGACCTTCGGCCTAAACATCGTCAGCGTCCTCAAAAAGGCCAAGAAGAGGGTGGCCTCAGCACTACGACCATGCTGGAAATTGGTTCGCAGTTGCAATGGGTGTGGTTCCAGTCCTACCCCAGGCCCTAACAAGGAGAGGCAGCCCACACCGCCTAAGACCAAAGAGAAGGTGACCTTTGGCGGCATCTTCATGGAACAAGATCCTTTGGACGAGCCAAAGGAAACTTTCGATAAAGGGGCCATTGAAAATCCCTTCGAAAGCAGAAACCAATAGAAAAGCCCAATTCTTGCCCCCAAAAATACATAGGATGCCCAAGGAACATGCCTAAAGCCCGTTCATGTTTTTAAAGAGATTCTATCCGAGGGCAAGGCCATGG
>NC_134813.1:44711423-44713923 GCF_046742065.1 Oratosquilla oratoria | reverse complement strand
AAGGAATGTAAGTTTTGAATCATCTTAGTGAGCGTATTTTGAAATATTTCCCACATCTGATCTAACAGGTTTTTCGTTTAATTTTGCCTCCCAATCTGTAAGCTGAAGCTCCTGACGTAGTCCTATGAACTGAGCTTATACTGAAATCGTGTATTTTAGAAAAACAAGTATCTATTCTAAAATTGTTTAGGAGTATGAATCTAACTAAGTTGTTATTGCTATTTGCAACAGATTCACCGACTTCTACATCAGTTTACCATGCTTTCGCGGCTAGTGATCAAAAGATCGAGTAAGTTTTTCATATCTTGTGGGCGTCTTTTACATGCTGAATTAAGTAATTGTCACCCAAGAAAATCAATCAAGCGACTACCTATATGGCCATGTTCAAGGGTCATCCAATCAATGTCAGTAGAATTGAAATCGCCCATTATCAATAAATCCCGGTTGCAGAAACTAGACAGTTTTCTTGAAATAACAGTTGGTCGTCTGCTAATGATAATGTCTTTGGCCTATATATTACACCTATATTCATTTTTTGTCCATTTGTTTGGGTTAACTCAACCCACAAACTATCCATATGCACTCCTGTTTCACTTTCTCTAAAACACAAAGCATGAACATTGTTTTTTAACGTACAATAGAACACCCCCACCTTTCTTGTGGTTTCTATCCTGATGAAAGTGTTTAAAATCCCGCAATATTAAATTCAGCTTTGAACTCTGTACCATTTAAACCATGTCTCAGTTATTCCTATCATATCGAGATTTTCGCTTTTGACATACGCCTGTATTTCTTGAAATTTGTTCCTAATACTACGAGCATTAAAGTACATGATATTTTTTCCTCCACTATAATTACATCCCATCGTGATCTTTTGTCTTCCACTGTCATAACATCCTATCTTGATATTTTGGCCTTCATTGACATTCAATCCGGTATCCCTTCCTAAAATTATATTTTGTCCTTCACTGACATTATATCCTACCGTGATATTTTCTCCTCCATTATCATTACATCCTATCGTGATATATTGTTCTCCAGTATCATTACTTCCCATCGTGATCTTTGTCCTCCACTGTCATTACATCCCATTGCGACATTTTGTCCTATGACATTACATCCTAATGTGACATTTCGTCCTCTAGCAACATTAACATCCTATCATGATATTTTGGCCTTCATTGACATTCTGTCCGGTATCCCTTTCCTAAAATTATATTTTGTCCTTCACTGACACACACACACACACACACACACACACACACACACACACATACACACACACACACACACACACACACACACACACACATACAAGCATACAATCCATCACGATATCAGCAAACAAGACTGAACACATGACTCACCATGATCAGTTCGTGGACGATTTCTGAGCAGTCAGTTAACTAATTACCTTTCCTCGAATGATTGAGACTTTTCTTGATATTCTACTGTTATATTAAATCTAATGAATTTAATATAACAAAAGAAAAGTGCATATGTGTTCATCTTTCCACAATCCTCAGTATCATTCCTTGTCAGCCATTCTTCGTCATTATTGTAGACTTCATTTTTTTCCCGTTTTCGTCATTCCGAAAGTCACACGTATCGTACTCCCAACAAAGAAAAATCATCCCTCCATCTTCTAAAAATGTTTATCACAATAAGAACAATGATCTAAAAACATCCTAGAAAAAGGAAATCATAAAAAAAATTGATTCAAGTTTTCCTACTTCATCTATTTTTTTTTTTTTTTTCAAATTTGCTATTAATCAATAAGATTCTGTCAAATTTGGGGCAGGGTTTAACTGGCAGCACCAAACAATTTATGGACAAAAAAAGACCTGGCTCTCTCCATGTGGTGTAACTTCTGTTGTGTCCCGTTTGTCACCCATACAGTACCCAACACATCTTTCGATTGTGTCGAAAAGAAAAAACAACGCCATTATATCTCACCTCTTCTAAGACATAGCGATGACATCCAATGAAAGATAAGAGCATTTTGTTGCGTTTGATTCATTAAATGCATTAGATTCTATGGTACCCTACACGTAAACCTTTGCACAAAATGTATGCTGAACTGTCATACTTCTGTAACAACTCAAGCAATAGTGCTTGACAGTGGATGACACTTAAGTAGATGAAAGGAAATATAAAAAATCCTCCTATGCTGTACATCCTTACTCATAAGAGGACACACCATTTCTCAGAATTACGCATATATATACAACACACACACACACACACACACACACACACACACACACACACACACACACACACACACACACACACACCACGCCACACACACACAAACACACACACCCACACACACACACACAAACAACACAACACAAACACACACCACCCACACATACCATACACACATCACATACTCCCACACACACATATATATATTATATACTAGACTGTATATATATATATATATATATATATTATGATATAATACAAAGGATTACAAAAGGCGGCGCATGCCGAC
>NC_134813.1:44690565-44703065 GCF_046742065.1 Oratosquilla oratoria | reverse complement strand
CACACACACACACACACACACACACACACGCACACGCACACGCACACGCACACGCACACGCACACGCACACACACACACACACACACACACACACACACACACAGACACACACACACACACACACACACACACACACAGACACACACACACACACACACACACACACACACACACACACACACACACACACACACACACACACACACACACACACACACACACACACACACACACACACAAATATACTGTATAATTATATAGTATACATGTATACATATAGTATACATATAGTTATAGAATAAGTCAATAGTTCCAGTGATGTCTTTCAAATAATTAATCCAGTCTAGCAGTCTGAACTTCGAATCTTGAGGTCTCAATCTCGATGTTCCGCGTCAGCTGGGTTTGATTATGCATGACTTAGTTGAACGTCACGTACTGCCCCTTGCGGAGGGACCGGGGACGGTGCACCCTTGACGGGAGACTTTTTAGAAGGATGTGGATTTATTGCGAACTCGCTTGCTGCTGTCGGACAGGAATCAAATCGCCTTCAATCCGTTCCTCCGCCCGAAATCAATGTAATCCGCAAAGTTGGACGATTCAGACGTTTACCGAGTGATCTGGAGTCTTCAAAAAGGCGGCGACGGTTTAACGGTTTTACTGTCAAAGGTATTTTCACCTCAGAACTGAGTAAGACAGGTTGGATGGTGGTGGAATGGTGTGTAATGGTGAAAGTTGAACTGTATAACGAAATGGTTAGGGAACGTGTGTTCGATTAATGTTTTAAGAGGTCCATCATCAGATGGCAGGGGCGAAGATAGAACAGAAAATAAGACAAATATTAACTCTAATTATCTTTGTTCGTAAAGTTGTGGCCTTGTTATCAGTGTTCATTCGACAGGAAAGAGACATAGCAACAGTTACAGTAGATTTATGAGTTATTTGTGTAAATTTGTCATACCATTCTCACTCTGTCATCTGTTATTTGGAACATATACTTTCCTCGCGACTTTAACGTGATGGGAAAAGTGAAATAAAAAACTAAAATAATCCCTGCCACTCAGAAGTCTTTGTTAAGAGTATTTTCATGGTTGGAGATATCTCTACTATAAAAAAAATACAAATAAATAAATAAATAAAATTATGGGAAAAGTGAGATAAAAAATTAAGATAATCCCTGCCACACAGAAGTCTTTGTTAAGAGTATTTTTCATGGTTGGAGATATCTCTAACTATGAAAAGATATTAATAATAAAAATAAATAAATAAAATGAAATTGAATAATAATATGAAAATAAAATCAAATAAAATCAAATAAATATGATAAGATGAAAATAATAAATAATAATAGTAATGATAATGATAACAACAATGATAATAGTAAGTAAAATAAGTAAACAAACAAATAGATAAATAAATGAGTAAATAAATATATAAATAAATAAATAAATGAATAACTAAATAAACAAATAAATAAATAAATAGATAAATAAAAATAAACAGATAAATAAATAAATAAATAAAATACTGATAACGTTTAACTTCCGTATCTCCCTTTTGCTACCATCTTTCAACTTCTACCACTTCTATGATTCCACCTCTTCGATGCAATGTTGGCCCCAAAGATAGAAGACCTGGCGATTCTCGACGAAATGCAGACGCTAGCAGGGTCAGGAAATATAGTCTGCAGGGCTACCAACCTTTCCTAGGTCCTCATTTTCATTGTTGACAAAATACATACATACATACATACATACATACATACATACATACATACATACATACATACATACATACATACATACATACATACATACATACATACATACATACATACATACATACATACATACATACATACATACATACATACATACATACATACATACATATAACAAAGGCTTTTTCCCCCTTACACGGAGGGTAGCCAAAAAGGAAGGGGGAAAAAGCCTTTGGTATATGTATGTATGTATGTTGACAAAATACCAAAATCTTATTCTCTCTTTCTATAAAGGGGAATCTTCAGTCCACTCATCTCGTCTCCATTGACCCATATTTTTACGACACAACTCAGCGGCGGCATTCTTATCCTCCGTTACAAGAGCAAATATTACAGTGTAGAGCGCTCCAATGATTAATCCTAGCCTTTGGGTTGAATTAATATCTTGTAATTAATGTAGGACATTTTTTTCGTAATATGAAATACATTGCGTTAAGCTCATCTTTTGCCACACTTCTCTAATGTCTGACTAGATTATCATATGAATAACTAGGTAGGCGTTAGAGAGAACGCTAGATCTAATGTTTGTATATTGCTAATCTCCGTCTATTCATATCCAACCACATCTTGTGATATCACTATTCATATTTCTATTTAATTTTTGATTGATTGATTGATTAGTTGAATGATTGATTGATTGATTGGTTGATTGATTGATTGGTTAAATGTCTGATTGGTTGAATGCTTGATTGGTTGGTTGATTGATTGGTTTATTGATTGGTTGAATGATTGATTGGTTGGTTGGTTGATTGATTAATTGATTAACTGACTGACTGACTGACTGATTAATTGATTGATTGATTGACTGACTGACAGACTGATTAATTGATTGACTGGTTGAATTATTGATTGTTTGATTGATTGATTGATTGACTGACTGACTGACTGACTGACTGACTGACTGACTGACTGACTGACTGATTAATTGATTGATTGATTGACTGACTGACAGGCTGATTGATTGATTGATTGGTTGAATTATTGATTGGTTGATTGGTTGATTGATTGATTGGTTGATTGATTGATTGATTGATTGACTGACTGATTGACTGACTGACTGACTAACTGACTGATTAATTGATTGATTGATTGATTGATTGACTGACTGACAGGCTGATTGATTGATTTATTGATTGGTTGATTGATTGATTGGTTGATTGATTGATTGATCGATTGACTGACTGACAGACTGACTGACTGATTGATTGCTTAATTGATTGATTAATTGATTGATTAATTGATTGACTGAATATGCAAGAGGACCATAGTGGCTGAGCGGACTAGTTTGCTGACATTTTGAAACATGACCCAAGAAGGAGTCGGTTCGAATTCTCATGAGGCAGAAAGAGATTTCTGTTTTAGATCTTCGAGTTTTTGCAAAGACATTCATGCCTAACCTCCTCGCAGAGTGAGCAAGGAATAAAATAAATAGATAAAGTAATAATTATACAAATAATTGAATAGAAAGTCCAATAGATAGATAAATAAATAAATCAGTAAATAAATAAGAGACAATGAATAAATAAACAGATGAAAATGAACGAATAAATAAATGAAATGGATGAATAAATGTATGAATAAATGAATAAATAGGTAAATAGAAAATACAATAGAGCCACATTCGTAAACGGCACTTTCACATGTAGGACAACCTTCTGTCATCGTACATGATTTCCCCTTTTGTTGTTTGTTCATCAGTGAAGTACATGACCTGTGGGGAAGATCGGTTGGACCTGTTCTTGTTTTATGTTATAAATTCAATCGATACCGCAGGAATGATGAAAACAACGGTTGACTGCAGTCTATTTAGCTAAGTGGTTTTCAAACTACGGTACATGAGGACCTTTGAGGTGGTACGCGAGCAATTTTGGGGATATGTGGAATTTTTAGTTGTTGGAAACTCGATTACCGACAACTAGAAATACGTCGCGTAGCGGCCCGCTGGCACAGCCAGTTCTTCCACCTGCCTCCGTATCGTGAAAGTGTGCATTGTCACCTGGTAAAGTAACAGTTTATTTTATATTTCTTTTTAGTATATCCCTCGCATCAAAATTCAATTGATAGATTGTGTTCTTTGTTGTCGGTTCATATGTGCGTTCTGTTTATGAATAAATTGATATCTGATTGAAATGTGTTTTTTCTGAAAGCAGGTGGTGCATTGCGACGGTACGGGACCTCCAAGTGGTACTCAATCAGAAAAGAAATAAATTTGGGAACCACCGATTTAGCCCTTTGAGGAACGAGAGATCTTACTTTCGGATGAATAAATGTGTATGTCGATGCTCGTCTGTTAATCGCGAAAGGTCAGGTGTGTTACAATTAGTAGAAATGAGAGTAGTTTTGGGTCGACAGTTTCAAGTTTGGAGTTAAGAGGTAGTCGAAGGTTTGGGCGTGATTAGGATGTCATTGGTGTTGTACTACAAAAACATTGATGTTGTTTTTTCGGTTGTTGTGTCTTACTTTTTTGGTTATTAATTAATTTTTATTTTTCATTTGTTTATTTATTTGTTAATATGTTAAAGTATTTATTAGTCATTGTTTAGTTATTTATTTGCTCATTTACCTATTTAATAATTTATCATTTATTCATCCATTTAGTTTTTATGTATTTAATACACATTTATCTATTCATTCACTTATTCAGTGGCGTATTTACATATTCATTTATCTAATTATTTACTTATTTATTTATCTATATGTTTATCTATTCATTCATTTATGCACTTATTTATTTATTTATTTATTTATTTATTTATTTATCTATTTACTTATTTATTTATCTGTCTATCTATATGTTTATCTACTCATTCATCTACTTATTAATAAATAAATTAATCTATTTACTTATTCATTCATTTATTAATATATAATTTATTAATTAATCTATCTATTCCTTTATTGATTAATTGATTTGTCTATTGTTGCTGATGTTACTGTAACCCCTCATGTTAGTATGCTATGGATGTTGGCGTTGTTGTTGTGTGACACTTTTGTTGTAGAGGTGTCATCCTTCTCCAACGCATATCGACCATCCTGTCAGAGCTCGTCTGCAATACCGGTTTTTCATTTAGAATTTGCTGTCAGTGTGATTGGTCGGTAGCACAGAAGCCGTGCTTTCACGCCAGTTTATATGTTGTACATATTTGTTTATATGTGAGTTTCTTTATGTACTCTTCAACAGAATCATATGCTTTATACTCACTTATTAATTTTTTTTAATTCTATGATGATATAGCTATTTTTTAGCATATGTGAGTAAAAACCATAAAACTACAAGCCTACAGGCCTAACCTCATTAATTAAAAAAAAAATATATATATATAATAGATGCTATGGAATATCACTAAGATAAATGGTAACCATCCATGATTTATTGTAAGTTAATTAATGTCAAGCAAATTTATTTTTTCAGTTAAATCTTATTTAATATAACTTTATTTATTATCAATCATATTTAGTTTAGCTTAATTGAATTAAAGGGCTTTACTGTACTGGTCTCCAACTCTATATGGACGTTTCCTTCATTCACATCAAAAGGTCTATTTTGGTGTAATGCGATCAATTCATAATACGTTTGGCGTTTTTCTTGGACAGTCGATCAACTGACCAATTTCGATTTATTGTGGGTTTAATTGCTTTGACTTTTATTTTGTAGAAGAAGTATTCAAAGAACGGGATCTCTAGTCCCATTATTTCATCCCACTTAGTCGCCTTTTACGACACTCATGGGAAACATAGTGGCAGAATTCTTCTCCCTCCCCAACCATCGTATGGAAAACCAGAAGTGGTAGTCACAGAAGAGGTGAAGTACAGTTTCATGGGAAGAGCATCAAGGAGGGACAGCTGTAGTACATAAGCATCAGCATTCCTCTATGAGTAGAGATTTTAACCCTAACGTAGGTTAATAATGTGTACTCTGGTCCGTAGGGGTTCCCCAAAATAGTTCTTAAGGCATTGATAGCATGTTACCATGTGATCAGTACTCCAGTAGGGGAAACAAGAGAGTGAGGGATGGATGGAGGAAGAGTACGCGCTTCAAGAGGCTAGTAGACAAATGGCTTCCTTTCTTGGAAGGGAGAAGAAGCTTCTTGGTATATAGATGAAATTACTAGTCAGAACGACTTGTATTTGTATGGTAGGTTATAAGCAGAGTAAAATCGTCCTATCACCACCAGGTCATCACCCTGAGTCCTAGGCGAAGTGCAAAGGGGTAAGGAAAGACTGTTGGGTTGGATCTCTTCGAGAACCTCTGGTTGAACCAGAAGCTTGCAGAGTTCGGTTCAGATAAGTGCATTATAGAGTTTCTGCCGAATCGGGGAGTTAAGATGGGGCTTTCAGCAGCCAGGCAGTGATGATTAATAATTTATCTCCACTCCAGTATACTCCTTCACCTGTGACTCTGCCCATCTGCGGGACTCCACATGTGGTTAGGTTCCCTCGCTTGGCATTCCGAACTTTCCTCCTGGTCCTCATCCACCACACACTCAACGCACACTCCTCGTCCTCCTCCTCTTCCTCCTCCTCCTCATCTTCTTCCTCTCCCTCATGTTCCTCCTTCCATCGACTACCGTCTTCGCTTCTCGTGTGCCCTTTCTTTATAAAATTCCCTGTAACACAAGCCTCCTACCAACTCCTTTTATCATTCCGCTTTCTTCGTACCTGACCTTTTTGATTGTTGTGTTTCATTATCCTCATCCTCCTCCTCCTCCTCCTCCTCCTCCTCCTCCCTCTTCTCCTCCTTTTTCTCCTCCTTCTCCCCAGTCTCCTCCCCCTATCGAACAACCTCCCCGCTATCTCCTCCACCTTTCGATCCCCCTCCCCCGGACACCATCGCCTACCCTCTCCCCCCCATCTCCCACCCTACGGTCAACGCCCTCTTCCCCACCCTCCCCTCTTTGCTATACACACAAGATATCAACATCCTCTTTTGAATGAGATGCTGCACGTTTCCCTCCTCCTCCTCCTCGACTATTTTTAGGGCCGGGATCAAGGACCTTTGTCTGGTTTAGTGTAGGAGAGGATGGACAAGGTACTGGATTAGCTGAGAACGATTTGATTGTGATATTATTTATATAGTGGTGGTATCTGCTTCATAAGTGTACTGACGGTGTGTATATATGCGATTCACCACCATGGTCTTGGATCACGTGTTGGACTAGTGATCAACATTTACTAACCTCCCGGATGAGAGCTCAGAGCTCGTATGACCAATCTATGGGTACTACTGTGACCTTACACGCACATACACCCCCAACTCCCCGCCCACGAGAGTTGGAGTAACGACTTGAAGCGCATCGTTACTGAAATTATTTCAGCCCTGGGCAGGATTCGAACCTGGACCTCTGAAGTGGCAGCCGGGAACTGTGTGTGTGTGTGCGAGCAAGAGAGAGAGAGAGAGAGAGAGAGAGAGAGAGAGAGAGAGAGAGAGAGAGAGAGAGAGAGAGAGAGAGAGAGAGAGAGAGAGAGAGAGAGAGAGAGAGAGAGAGAGAGAGAGAGAGAGAGAGAGAGAGAGAGAGAGAGAGAGAGAGAGAGAGAGAGAGAGAGAGAGAGAGAGAGAGAGAGAGAGAGAGAGAGAGGGAAAGATACTCACTAATGTCTTGGTGCTTGACTTGTGATCGACATCTTTAATCCTCCCAAAATAGAGTTGAGAGTTCATTATATGTTGCCCGATATATGGATAATGCTTTGACTTTAAACACACACACACACACACACACACACACACACACACACACACACACACACACACACACACACACACACACACACACACACACACACACACACACACACACACACACACACACACACACACACACACACACACACACACACACACACACACACACACACACACACACACACACACACACACACACACACACACACACACACACACACACACACACACACACACACACACACACACACACACACACACACACACCGTCCCCGTACTCAGAGGGGACATGAACGTACTGTAGTATCAGCGAAAGCTTTTCAAGACGGAAACATGTGTGCGTGTGTGAATATCTATTTATTTGATTATTTCTACCCAATTGTAGTTATACAGAAAACGGACCAACGCTCGGGGGGTTCTGTTTCTTACTCCAATTATCATACCTAGCTCCAAGTGCGTGCATGCGTGTATTTCTGTGTGTCGAATAAAATCGAACTTCTACGAATTCAAGACTAAGATTCCGGTCACTTGGGGGTTCTCGACGTCCGGGGGTCATGCATGGTTGGTTTCATGTCGATCAGTGCAGCGCTCGACCCATTTCAGAGTCACTGGGTCAGAATCGTACGTCCGCCAGGGCTGTGGCCATCGATCGCTAAAGTATCGTACCGCAGTATTGCGATTCAGTGCCTCTCCGACAGCAGGAAGGCACAGAGTGCGCTATGGAAGGAAGGGGTGGGCTCTTTTCCTTTGGTGTTTTGTGTGTGTGTATGTGTGTGTGTGTGTGTGTGTGTGTGTTCATGCGTGCGTGCGTGTGTGTTTGTGCGTGCGTGCGTATGTGTTTCTGTGTGTGTGTGTGTGTGTGTGTGTGTGTGTGTGTGTGTGTGTTTATGCGTGCGTGTTTATGTGTGTGTGTGTGTGTGTGTGTGTGTGTGTGTGTGTGTGTGTGCGCGCGCGTTTACCTAATCATAGTATACAAGAAAGCAACAACGCTCATGGGATCCCGTCTCTTACTCTCCCATTATTATACCCTTCTCTCACCTCTCTCTCTCTCTCTCTCTCTCTCTCTCTCTCTCTCTCTCTCTCTCTCTCTCTCCATGTCCCCTTCTTTCCCTCTCTCCTTTTCCCTTTCCCGTTCCTTCCTTATATCCCTCTGGTTCATTTCCGTTTTTATTTGGTCGCGCCTTACAGATCTCCCTGCGTTGGCTGAAACCATCCGCCTGTCTAGTGAAAGCTCTCTTTCTGTCTCCGGACTTAATTTCAGACAGAAGTAAGAAGATGACTTCATTCATTCCAGAGTCCGGTGCCCGGATTGGCTTGGACCAATCTTCCCGGATAACCAACTCAGATCAAATCTATTCAATTTGGATTAATCATATCGCGGCTTTCCTCTGGTTTATTCAATTCCTTCCCCTAATCCGGCCATCAATACGCGGGCTCTTCGTAAAACAGTCAGGGTAGAAAGGGACATAGGCTAGTACCAGCACGTGAATACCTAGACCTAGGATCTAAGGTCTTTTGTGGTTTTGGGTTTTATGAAATGTGTTTGTATATGGGTCGTCTAGATTGAAAAAAGACGAAAAAATAGAAATAAGTTTTCTAGGGGTCCACGTTTGATGTGTGTGAACAAACATTACACCAGCCAGGGTAGAAAAGGATAGTACCAGCACGTGAATACCTAGATCTAGGATCTAAAGTCTTCTGTGGTTTTGAGTTTTATGGATTGTGTTTGTATATGGGTCATCTCGATTTAAAAAAAGACGACAGATTAGAAATCAGGTTTTTGGGGGTCCACGTTTGAATAAATATTGTACAGTGGTAGACAAACACAACATCACTCCAAGAATATAAACATAGACGCTTTCTTGAACTAGGAATATCTTAAATCTGGACATATTTTAGGAAATATATCAGGAAATTTGGTAAATGGGAATAATATCTAGAAAATTAGGGCACTGGAAACATATTCTGGTATATTTTCCGAATGTGTTTTTGTCTTGAATATTGGAAGTTTCTGAATTCCATATTTCCACTGGAGACGACTGTCTGTATATATGTAACAGCATAAAATGTGTTATATTTCTCAATACACTAGTTGATTAGAAAATTTGCTATAAAAAGTATATTTAAATTTAACTGCTTCCATACAAAGGTATGTAAAGTTTACATTTGCATAGTTAAGTCCAGAAAGGGAGTCGTGGGTTTTGTATTTTATCATATATCATTATTTTGCAACTAAAAACATTGATATGTGATCCTGATAATGACTTGAATGGCATATAATACTGAGGTGTTAACGCCATTTACAACACTTTATGGACGTTGTAAAAATCGGCAATCCTAGAGTGGGTACCCTTGTGGAGATAAGACGCCCCACATGCTTGTAAAGAGTGTCCTCCGAAATGAGCACGTAGACATAAATCTTCGCAATAATAACGATCGTTTGAGGTTAGTTTAGGTTAGGCTAGGTTAGGCTAATTTTGTTCAATTTAGATTAGGTTAGATTGGGTTAGGTTAGATTAGCTTTGGTTAGCCTAGGTTTCTTTAGGTTAGATTAGGTTAGCTTAGCTTAGGTTAGGTTAGCTTAGGTTAGGCTAGGTTTGTTTAAGGTTAGATTAGGTTAGCTTAGGTTAGGTTAGGTTAAGTCAGGTTAAGTTTGTAGACCAGCCATCCCAAATATTAGCTTGTAAGGATAAACAACCCTCAAGATATTTGGGGTTGGTGATCTTTACAAGGACTCATTTTATTCTGGCTATCTTTAGACGATTTTATTCAGTCTAACCCCCCTAACGGAGAGGTTAAGCCCAATTCCTTCTGTACCACGTGGTACTTTCCCTTGTATTCTGGTTGCCGCTATGCGATTTTATTAATCCCCGTGGTAAAACACCCCCCCCCAAATCAATGGTTGTGTACTTTTAGCAAACGTTTGTTGAAGGTGTGTGAAAAGTAAATTTGTTTAATAGCTGCAGTATTGGAAATTTGTGAATGTAAAATGGAATACAGTAACAAAATAGATTCATTTTGATTAAAAATTTCCCTTGCTATGCGATGCTAAGTAAAGTATGCAGTACGAACTTTAAACAAACTTTTGACAAACTTTGAAAGAAAAAGTACTATTTTGTCTCAAGTATAAATAAAACGCCTAAAACTATATAGACAGCGTTCGTTGTGTATGATCTATGTGAGTATATATTTGGAATACCCTAAAGAAAAACAGTATTTCATCACATCAACCGTTTGTATAACATTTGCCTTCGGGGGGGGGGGGCAGCGCATAGTAGGGGGAGTATGGTTGTCTTTGTTGACTCTATAATATCCTTGTTCTTTTTCTTGTTCTTCTTGGCGTCAGATGATTCTGTCCAGATGAATGTCTGTCGAGCACTTTGGAGTTTCTCTAGACCCTTTGTGCCATCGCCATCTTCACTTCTCTAAGTCTTCATTTATTTCCTCTCATCTTTCGACCTCTTTGTTTACATATTCCTCCTACTCCCCTCTCTCTCTCTCTCTTTATTTCCTCTTTGTTCTAAATACCCTGGCTCAACACTATCGCACTTTTTTACTTTTTCTTTTTTCAGTTGTCTTCCATTTTTTGTGATCTTATTTTCATTTTTTTCTTTTATTTTGTCTTCCTCTACCTGCCCTCTATTTTTTTCTACTCCTGCTCTCTCTTTTCCAATTCATTTATTCTAATAATATGTTATTGTTTCCATCTCTATCTCGCTTTACACCAATAATTATTTCTTATTGTATTCTGTCCACCCTTACGTGGCAGCGACGCAAGATTATCCACAAGGATAGAAGAGCTGGTAAACTATAATCCATAGCAGCGATACTTAATAGTCTGGTGTTCCTTTAGCCCAAGTGAACTTGTGTATCATTCAAGCTCGTAATCCCGTTTTCATAATCCCATTTTCTTTGATGATCAAATACCGTATGAATAATCTATCGTTACATTTCTATTCTATGTTAGTATAGATACTGGTGATCGTTAAACCTACTTATCACTATATAGTTATTCTTTAAAGTTGTGGTGATATAGTTGTAATGAGATATTTTACTGCTCAATTATTCAAGTGAGAGTAAGACTTAGTTAAAATCTCGTTAGTAAAGAAAATAATAATAAACGAATAAGTGAATTAACGAAAAAATAGATAGATAGAATAGAAAAAAGACAGTCTATGCAGACTATTGAAGGCACGTGTACAAAGACGAGATAGACATAGGTTTTTTGTTTTTACCAAATGCTTCATGATTTTTCATTAAAGGTCATCATGTGATTCATCTTGCTCAGAACTCGTGAATAAAGATTCCCGAGTGATGTTTTATCTCTTACAATATTTTGATGTGGTTGTTTATATGTTCCATGAATATATGAAAATAGTAAACTGGTTTTTGAGTCGAATGAAGGGACCCGTTGCAAAACAATTCTATTCTTGTCTAGATAAAAACGGAACCGTCACCACGCAGCAGTTAGGAATCACTGATTTAAAAATGTAATTCTTTCAAGCTCTTCTGCCCTGATTTGTATAAGTCTGCAACAAAATCACCCTTTTGAATTTAATCAATTGAGAAAACAAACAGACTCAATTTTCCAAAATAATACAGATTTTTCATTTCAACAAGCAAAAGTATAAGAATTCGATAAAGAAACAATACAATTTTTCGTAAAAAAAAAAAAAAAAACGCGTCAAGGGAAGATATGATATTCATCGCTTGATCCTTGTTTGCGGAACTCGTTTCTACACGAAAGCATTTGTCTGCTTCAAAATATCATCTTGATAGACCAATGGCATCATCTTCTTTTAAATTTGCCACTTTAGACTCTTACAGAAGTCTTTCTTTAGCATTTCACATTTATAAGATCTCATATTTTTATAAGTTTTCCTTGCAAATAGGTCATACTATATCTCGGTTGGTGGGGCGACAGGAAGAAAGGAAGGAAGGAAGAGAAGGAAGAAAGGAAGAGAAGGAATGAAGGAAGAGAAGGAAGAGAAGGAAGAAAGGATATATATACGAATATATATATATATATATATATATAAAAA
>NC_134813.1:44680565-44688065 GCF_046742065.1 Oratosquilla oratoria | reverse complement strand
AGGATTTAACTACGAGACAGATTGTCGAAATAGTTTTAAAATAGTCTCATGGGGTGGGAAGAGAGAAGGGATTTTTTAAGCCAGGGATTCTGAAAGTATTTCCCATGAAGTTCCGTCAGAATTATGAAAGTTTCTTCTGAGACTGATTATAATAATGTTAATACATTAACTAATTCAATCTAAAATGGTACTGTAATGAATGTTATAAAAATATTCAAATTATAATGGCTTTATTGATCAACCTGAAGCATTAACATCACAAGCAATTTACAATGGTACTGCATATGCAGGAATGAAACTATAGTGACGTCACTGCTAACCATAATTAAACTTCAGTCATCTGAGGACTCCCACCAGCCCCTGGAGGAAACTTCCTGGAAACTCCTGAGGATTCAAGAACTCCCTGATGGAAACTGTCATAAGGAACATCAACCTAAGCATTTAGAACGACGTTTTGTTTGTCAGAACCTTACCAAATATTAATCTTTTCCAACCACATTAATTTTTCACTTTATTTCCATGTCATCACGATCGAGACTGGCAAGGAGCTCGACGGAAATATATACGGAAACTGATACGTAGTGAGGCCAAGGAATCGAACAGAGCTCAGACGTAACAAGTGAACAGTGACATAAACCACTGCGCTATAATATCCTTGATGACAAAAGCTTTGTCCACACTCGACTATTCCTCTTGACATACTTACGGGTATTTGCCACTTTTGTAAACTTCCTGTAAGCTGATTAAAATCAGCTGTTGCCAGGCAGAGCAAAATCATTCAATGCGAGAGAACAGATGGTAGAATCAGTGGGAAAATATCACTTGGTACGAAAGTGTGACAAACGCTAGATTGATTTTTGTATTTCAGTCTTCTTGCTGAATGTCAGAGCTGCACAGAGGAATATCTGAAGAAATTCTACGATTGTAGTCTGAATAAAGGTATAGTCAAGCTGCCGTCATATGTGTGTGTGTGTGTGTGTGTGTGTGTGTGTGTGTGTGTCTGTGTATGTGTGTGTGTGTGTGTGTGTGTGTGTGTGTGTGTTGTGCGTGCGTGCGTGTGTGTGTGTATGTATGTGTGTGTATTTACCTAGTTGTATTTACCTAGATGTATTATACGGGAAGGAAGCTATGCTCGTGGTGCCCCGTCTTTGTATCTTTCAGCGTAGTTTTTTTTTCTTAAAATCTTGAATAGTATTTGCACACACTGTTTCTTTATCTAAGTTATTCCAGATATCCAGCACTCTGTGTAGGAAGCTGTATTTTCAGATCTCTTCAATATTAAATCTTTTTGAGTTTCTTTTCATTACCTCTTGTTTTTCAATTTTAATTTTTTAGTAAATCATTCCTATCAAGGATTTCCATTCCTTTCATGATTCTATAGATAGTCAGTAGATCACCTCTTTCTCTTCTCTGCTCCAGTGTTGGTAGTTCCAATTTGGATAATCTTTGTTCATATGTTAATTTGGAATCAGCTGGTGCCAATTTTGTCGTTGCTCTCTGTATTCTTTCTATTTTCCTTATATTCTTTTTAGTACTGGGTGTCCATAGTGTCGCTGCGTATTCCAGTTTTGGTCTAATCAATGTAACTAATACTTTTTGAATTATTTCTTCATCCAAATAGTCAAATGTACTTTCATTGACCTTAATAGGTTGAAGGTTTATTCAACTATTTTGTTTATATGTTTATCCGGTGTTATGTATTTGCTGATTATTACTCCAAGGTCCCTTTCCGAGTACACTTTTTTTATTTCTTCTTCACCAATTTTATAATTTTTTGAATTTCTGTTTTTAATTTTCTTGATAGTGAATTTCACTCCCCACTTTTGAGTCCATTTCCAGATTTTGTCTTGGTCTGATTGTAATGAATCACAGTCCTCTTCTGTTCTCACTTTCTTTAGTATTTTTGCGTCATCTGTGAAGAAATTCATATAACACTCAACTCCTTCATCTAATGTCATTTATATATATGGCAAACATGATTGGAGCCAGCACCGACCCCTGTGGGACACCACTTATCATTTCTTCCCACTTCAAGTATTTGTCTCTAATTACTACCCTCATTTTTCTCCGAGTCAGGAAGTCCTCCATCCATTCTAATAATTTACCCCAGGTGCCACCTATTGATTCTATTTTTCTTATTGATTTCTTGTGTGGTACCTTATCAAATGCTTTTTGTAGGTCTAGATCGGCACAGTCTGCCCATCCATCCCTCTCTCGTATTATATCTATTAGTCTCGTAGATTAGTGTGTGTGTGTGTGTGTGTGTGTGTGTGTGTGTGTGTGTGTGTGTGTGTGTTGTGCGTGTGTGTGTGTGTGTGTGTTTGTGTGTGTGTGTGCGTGTGTGTGTGTGTGGTGTTGTGCGTGCGCGCGCGCGTGTGTGTGTGTGTGTGTGTGTGCGCGCGTGTGTATGGGTGCATTGTGTGTCTGTGTGTGTGTGTATGTGTATGTGTTCCTTCCTATTAATCATGTATATACAAAATAAAATCATAACAACTAGAAATAGAATTTCATATGAACTTGCAATATACTGATTGCACTCGTGCACTATTTTTCTTTGAAAAATTCTGTACGTAATCACCTTAATTAGTAATTATTGAACAAATCATTAGCCCACGATAACGCTTAACGCCTCTGCTGCCACGGGAGTGATTGAAATAGCCCGTTTGGGAAAAAGAAAAAGAAAAAAGTACCGCACTGGACGAAAGGGCTTGGGGATGATTTGTTTGTCTTTGATGTAAACAACGCAATTTAGTTAGTTAATTAGTTAGCATCGGCACGTGATAATGTAATAAGGACGGAGGCCACCTCAGTGGAGAACCGTAAGAGGAGACACAAGGATGTTCGTGTGTTTTCACCTTGGTCTTTGGATCACGTGCTGGACCCGTGAACGACAGCTATTTCCCTCTAGGAAGAGAGCTCAGAGCTCGTATGACCGATCTATGGGTAATGCTGTGACCTTACACGCACACACACACACCCAAATCCTCGCCCACGAGAGTTGGAGTAACGACTCGAAGCGCAACAATACTAAAATTATTTTAGCCCTGGGCAGGATTCGAACCCGGACCGCCGTAGTGACAGTCGGGGACTCAACCAACCGCACCACCGAGTCGTGTGTGTGTGTGTGTGTGTGTGTGTGTGTGTGTGTGTGTGTGTGTGTGTGTGTGTGTGTGTGTGTGTGTGTGTGTGTGTGTGTGTGTGTGTGTGTGTGATTTGTCTGAATTCATGGATGTGAACTTTTGTTTATCAACGTCACAGTCCCAAGCTGAGGCAACTACAAGGAATGAAGCTATCGACGACGAGGAAAGCCCTGGGAGAGGTCTTACAGCTGTACAGCTGGTGTAATACACTTCTTGGTCCAGCTGAGCGTATGCTCGTGGACTGAGTTCTACAAAGGTGGCTGGCTATGGATGAAGTTGAGTCGTCAGAAGAGCGTGGAGTGTTGCTGAGTATTCGATATACGTTTCTTTACAAGAAAACACATATTATTCTAAAATGGACACTATATAGAAACACACACACATATATAAGACATTCAGTAATGAAAGTTATATTTCCGAAATAAAATCCTGGGTATGTTTCAATACTTGTCCATGACTGTCGTACTGAAATCCTATTTAGTGGAGGTGCGGTATGTAGGAATGGTCTTCGACCTAATAATGACATAAGAATTTCCTGTCTTAGTGGCAGAGTACAAATCTCGTCTCTTTGAAGATCAGAGATCAAAAGAGGAGCATGCCAACAGGAGACCTTTTGGTCCATAACTAGGTCGGATGCAAAAAAATTATAATAACGATAAATAAATAAATAGATAAAAATTACAATATAAATAATAATAAATAAAATAAATAAACAAACAGGTAAGTAGTAAGTAATAATAAATTGACTAGTGACTAGTAAACAAGGTCACTTGGAAATCATGCCATGATATATGCACGCAACAGATACTTGAATGTATTTTTATTTATTTATTTATTTATTTCACTCTACGAACAACATCTCCTATCGATAGAGGGAATAGAATAACAAGTCGAGTAAGCTTATTCGTAGTGTTGGAACGAAGTAATGGCAAATGGCGTCTGCTGAAGTTGTGGTGTTTGCTCCTGTTGCCCGGTACCTCATAGCCTTTCGCTCTCTGCCGCCTCTCGGTTTCGTTTTATTGATGGAACTTGTGTTTGGCCGAATGATCTTTGTATTATTCAGTGCATAGCTGAACGAAATTATATGCAAACACCGAGAGTAGTCTCCCGGAGAAGAGCTCATTTGTTTGTTTCAAATAATAGACTGCGTGAAGTTGAGGAACACAAACACAGTTGTTGGTAACGCAAATAAAGGGAAGCATAAAGTGAGTATTTATTATAATAATTCCCTCCCCGTCTCTCTATATTGTATGTCTTTGTCAAACAAACTGATTTGGCCATAGGGAAGGAATAAAACTAAAGATCTAAGCGAGTTTATGCTTTCTTTCAACTATGAACGTCACGATATCGTTTCATGTTTTCTTCTTCTTTCTTCTTCAAGGCCTTGCTGTCAGAAATTGTAACATTGATTAAAGTGATTGTTTTAGGCAGGGTCTTGTGCATGTAGTGTATACACACGCACACGCACATACACACATACACACATACACACACACACACACACACACACACACACACACACACACACACACACACACACACACACACACACACACACACACACACACACACACACACACACACGCACACACACACACACACACACACACACACACACACACACACACACACACACACACACACACACTCACACACACACACACACACACACACACACACACACACACACACACACACACACACACACACACACACACACACACACACACACACACACACACACACACACACACACACACACACACACACACACACACACACACACACACACACACACACACACACTGCCTCCTTATTGATACCTCTGAGACTGAATGGGCCTTTGATGTGCTTGTACCTTATAGTTCTGCACTCACGCTTGCAGCATTGCTTGATCTCCTTTCAGTTTTCCTTTTCCAAGTATTTTTTCTTTATTTCTTTACCTTTTGCGTTCACTCACACAGCGACCGCTATGTCGGCTGTTATTTGAATTTCTCTTTTATCTTCATCCCAGACCATTGTTCTTTGTCTCCTTTGTACCGATTCTTTCTATCCTGAGCCAATCATGTCTATGTTGTAATACTTCAGCATTAAGAACCTGTCATTTCTTCTTCCTATCATTAAATGATTAATTTTGGCAGACCCCTGTGACGTCCCTAAGAAAAACCACTTACTCTCTTCAGAGATTCTTTCGTGTCTCGTCGATTTAATCATTGTAAGCCTGTTCCCTTCCATTCTTCGACGATGTTGTCCTTGTTAATATTTGGCCTTATATATATATATATATATATATATATATATATATATATATATATATATATATACATATATATATATACATATACATACATACAAATATACTGTATATATGTAAATACATATATATGTATATATATATACATATATTTCTATCTATGTAAATATATATATATGTATATATATATATATATATATATATATATATATGTGTGTGTGTGTGTGTGTGTGTGTGTGTGTGTGTGTGTGTGTGTGTGTGTGTGTGTGTGTGTGTGTGTGTGTGTGTGTGCTTTTATTTCATAATTTGCTGAAATTGCAATGTTTATAAAACGCTCATGAAAAAATAAATTTGCTGAAAGTTGCGATGGTTCAGATGTATTTGCTGTCTATGCATTACTTTTTGTTTTTTACTCACTGAGTAATCAGAGGCTAAAGGCGAAATAAACAAACAAATGAATAAGATAGATGAGATGAATGCACCTACCCAACGGTATAGATAAAAATAGAAAATATTCAGTGCATAGTGATTTGAAAATGATCCAAAGTTCGAAAGTATATTGATATATTTTACTAATGGCATAATGTATGAATAACCTTTTGAATATTTCTGTTTCATCGGAGTGATTAATAATGAATTTACATTGATAGTTTCTGAATTCTTAACTTGCTTCTATGTGCCCTAAAGTATACATAATTTGTAAAATGATCAAATTATAATAGAATAACATATGTATGTAGTGTAGTCATTCATAAAAGTAATTAATAAATGCTCACATTTCTGTTTCATGGGAGTGATAAATAATCATGAATTTACATTGATAGTCTTTGAATTTTTAACTTGCTTAAATGTGCCCTAAAGTACACATGCTTTGTAAAATTACCAACATAGAATAGAATAACATACATATATACTGGGGTAATTCATAAAAGTAATTCATAAAAGCTCATAAAAGTTAAGAAAGCAATAGAAGTAATGAATATATATAATACTATAGTTACCCATTAAACATTTTCTTCTTTTAGTGAGGCGTTCAGTTGGTAGATGGCGGTGTCACGGTGTCTGAGTTTCATATTTCTTGGCTGCATAAACATATCACGCTTGCTCAGCTTTCATCTAAAATCTTTACTGTTGACTGAGCTCTGAGATCAACAATTGGATTGTTCAATTGGTTACCTTTCTGGCGTTTGATGCACTTTGGCATACACGAAGAATCGAGGGACTACAAAACGCGTTGTTGTCATTCTTTGTATCCTCAACGACAACTCCCTCAGGGATCACACAACCAAGCTGATGGATTCAGGTTTGCAATTGCGCGTGACCTGCAATGACCCATAGCACACAAACCAAGGAAGTTGATAGATAGTTAACCTTTGATCCACCTGCCCGGGCAGGAGATAGGAGATAGGTTTTGTCTGCATCAGTCCTACGTGGAGGAAGATGTATTTACTAAGGGAGACTTGGTAGAGGCCTTGCTCTTCTTCTGAGCTGGTGTAAAGGAGAAATCACAACACCGTTTCAGTTTGTTAAAAAAGTCAAATCATGCTCAAGCCAGCCCTGATTAGAAAAAAAAAGGAAAGAAAAAGTCTTTGCCTATCAACTTTTGCCGATGGCCAATGAGCTTACATTTTCCATGAAGAATTTCTGCATTTTTAAGCTTTATGAAACAATTATGAAAAACTACGAATATTTAAAAAAAATGAAATACATCCCAATAGTTGTTCCCTATATTTCTTGCGGCGATATTTGTTATTAAGATCGCGTAGGTTTTCGTTCCTCTTTTATGATTAAATTCTCATCAACTTGCATTTTCATAAAGAAATGGGCAATACGTGAATGTCTTTTATCTATTGATATCATAGTCCGTTTTTTACACACTATAGAAAACGTGCGATTTCTGATATACGTTTAATGCATTTTCTAAAAACTACGAATCCTTGTATACGTATAATTATTATGTGTAACTTGAGTAAACTAAAGCAAGAAAACTTCCAATGTGCTTCTCTGGAACAACATCCGTCAGGAAGAGAACGAGAAGAGAAAGTCTCATGTCATATACGAATATAAGTGCAGCAAAGGGAACTGTGAGGTCCTTCCATCTTCGTA
>NC_134813.1:44668065-44670565 GCF_046742065.1 Oratosquilla oratoria | reverse complement strand
ACCTCATTTGATGATTTTTCTCCTCAAATGTCATGATTCTACATCGAGTTCCTTCTGGATGTCTACATTTATTGTAGTGTCTCTCCTAGATACACCTTCGATTTGACGTAAAACTCTCATTTCAGCTACCTGGAATTTACTCTTATGTTTTGCTGTCAATGTCCAGGATTCTGAGACATAGGTTAACATTTATCTATTTATCTATTCATTTATTGACTTATTTACATGTTTATAAATTTTATTATCTTTTGTATTTATTTTTTTCATTCACTTATGCACTTATGTATTAATCTACTTATTTATCTATTCATTCATTTATTTTATTTTCTGTATTCATTCATTTGATTTTATTTATCTATCTATTTATGCATTGTTTATTTATTGATTTATCCTATATTCTTTATTATTAATTTATCCATTTATTTATTTATTTACTTATTTGTTTGTTTCAATGCCAGCTATTAATTTTTGTGATAAGATTCTAACAGACTGTTGCAGTATGTGTTCTGTCACCTTTGGTGTTATTTGCACTGAATTTGGTGTTTTTAGATCTCCTTTTTTGATACGGTCATAGAAAAAAAAAATGGTATTAATTCCTTCCATACCTCGGAGTACTTTTAATTTTATTGTGACTGCCAGCACCAGGGGATTCTATTCGTCTCTGTGGTACCTATATGATTTGGAAAGGGGGATGGTACTAGATACGTTCTACTTTTCCACATATCGAGCAAACGGCCAACATTCAACGCCCCCGTTGGAAGTAAACGAGTAAATAAATCAATGTATGAATCTATGAATGCATGATAGGGTGGATTAATTATGAAAATGATTTTATTTGTGAATGAATGATGAACTTTTTGATTAACTTTGGAGAGTGAAAGGGGTGGAAGGTCAGAGAATAAATGGGTACAGATAACATTGTAATTTAACGAATTATTTATTGTGTCCATTTGTTATTCAAGCAACTTGTTGTGGTGGGATTTCTCTTGTTGAGGTTGTGTGAAGTATCATTCAAATGAGCTCAAAAGTAGATCGCCTTTGTCGCCATACTCGCCAGACAGACAGACAGACAGACAGACGGTGTATTGATGGGTGTAATAATCATTATCAATAGAAATAATTTAAAGCTGAAAATCTGCCTTACACGCCTTCAGGGCGTATTTCTTACATAGAATAACAGCTGCATATAGCAGATATATCCTGTTGATGTTATTGCTTTAGGTATCTGTTAAGAATGTAACTGCATCTGATGAATATGTGTATACTATTCACGTGGAGCGAAAACAGTGTTTATATACATGTTGATATAATTTCTATAGGTATCTGTTAAATGAGGATGTAACTACATCTGATAAATATGTAAACACTATCTACATAGCACGAAAGCAATGCTGATATACATATTACCAGCTAATATAAATGCTTTCATTGCTGTAGCTCTGAAGAAGAAATTTTGTGTTCAGTGGAGATTCGGTGGCAGTGGAAGTTATGCCAGCGATTATGTACTGTTGAATTATGGTGGGGGAGATTACACAGGAAGATGTTTCGCCGTTGCCAAAGCCGTGTAGTACTCGTAGACGTATTGTATAATAACGACTCGTCATATTATTCTTCAATGTTTGATATATTTCTGTATGTAATGGTTCCTCTATGATATTTTTAACAACACTCCATACACAATAACTAAAATTTAATTGTATAGTTTTTATCTATTAGACTTAGGTGCTTGCTATTTATATAAGCATTCGTATGTTTTCTAGTGGTACAGCATCTGTACAGTACACATCAGTTTCAATTTCTTTAGCAGATGTACTCTTTGTTTACCATAAAATCCACAACGACCTCTTTGATAAAAATGGGCGTAAACTAACAGTATTTCACGATTTTATGGAATGTTGCGTTTTACCAGAGAAAATAGTAATGCAAAATAATGGAGATAATATATATTAAATAACTTAAAATAATCCTGTCATTCTTAGTAGCTTGCTAAGCCAAATTTTGCTCTTGGAAACAGCAATATTTTTTTCTAAACCATTCACGATATGGTTAAGTTGAATGAATGTTCCTGATAATCTATGCCAAGCTAGTTAGAGAGGCAGGAATTTGTCGAGGGTTGTTGTTTTTGGGAATCATGCCTTGCATTTAGAATTAGAAGATACAAAATCTTAATAAATGATAAATAAATCTTGATTACGTTTCCTCAGTCTTCAGAGGTCTATAGATTTTTTTCTAAATAGAATGGTATAGTCTAGCGTTAGGCAAAAGGAAAAAAAAAGAAATAGGTTAAACGAAAGAAAGAAAATAAAGTTAGTAAAGAAAGAAAAACAAGGTAAAAAAACAGAAAGGGAAAGAACTAAAGGGTGAAGGAAGGTAATAAGAAAAAAGAATGAAGAAAAAGTAGAGAAAGAAGGAAGGAAAGAAGGGAGAGAGAGAAAGAGTAAGAGAAAGAGAGAGATAGAAAAAAAATATATATATGTATATATATATATATATATACACA
>NC_134813.1:44648065-44653065 GCF_046742065.1 Oratosquilla oratoria | reverse complement strand
AAGGAAAAGGTATAAAATCATTCCCACCCATTCCATCCCAGAATACATTCCACACTCCTCCACCCTCCCTCTCATCTTAGCACCTCCTGGATGACGGGTCATCCCTGCACCTTGTCCACTGCTCTGGGTCAGAAGCAGTGTCGCAAGACACAGCATATCCACAGCAAGGCCGCTTCATTAAATCGGCAACCCCTCTCTCCGTCCCCCCATGCATAAAAGGAGAAGATGGGGAGAAATCTCTTCGGGCTGCGTCAAAATTTGCTCACACATACCACCTCACCCCCCATCCCCCCGCACATTCCACCTCATGCATCACAACATCATCCATATACAACCATTCTCCATTCACCCCTGTCTTCTGTCCTCTCCTGTCCTTCCTCAACAGACATTCCCCTCTTCCCCAAAGCCCCCTTCACCCCATCCATCCATCTCATCCTAGGACGTCCCTTCATGTTCACTCTCTCCACATCTGCCTTCCATACCTCTCTTACTAGTCTTTGTTCACTCATTCTTTCCATGTGTCCAAACCATCTTAATACTCTTTCATCAACCCTATCTCCCAACCCCCTTTCCACCCCTGTTCTCCTCCTAACCCCCTCATTTCTCACTCTATCTAGCCTAGTAACTCCCATCATACTTCTCAGACACCTCATCTCAAACACATTCAAACTCCTCTCTTCCTCTCTTATGTTCCATGTTTCTGCCCCATACAGTGCTGTTGGCACAATCACTCCTTCATATAGTCTCCTCTTAGCATCCATTCCCAAATGTCTATTCCTCATTACACTTTTTAATCCACCATGGCATTCTCTCAATCTACATTCTACCTCCACCTTCACTCCACCTTTTTCTGCCACATTTGCACCCAAGCATCTAAAACTATCCACTTCCTCCAGTCGCTCTTCGGAAAAGTAAAAGTATTAAAGTGACCGAGCGCAGACATGCTTTAGAAAGACAGCAAATGATATGTTTGAAAGATAGAAATAGAGAAATCATTAAATGTAGAGAAAATGGTAAAAAGAGTAGAAGAATTTTACCAAGAGCTTTACTCGTCGAAGACCGTAGTTGAGTCAGTAAATTCATGTGTAGACGTTAGTAGTGTACCAGAGATTACAAAGGAAGAAGTAGAATTTGCTCTAAAAACTATGAAACGTGGAAAAGCACCAGGGGAAGATGGTATATCAATAGATCTGTTAAAAGACGCAGGTAAAATAGTTCATATAATATTAGCTCAGTTGTACACCCAGTGCTTACGTCAAGAAATCGTTCCTGATGCATGGTGTAATCCTATAGTGATTTTGCTTCATAAAAAAGGAGACCAGAAGGACCTTAGTAACTATCGACCGATTAGCTTGCTATCAAACGTATATAAAGTATTCTCAAAGATCCTTACAAATAGACTAAGTCAAGTTTTAGATGGAAACCAACCGAGAGAACAGGCAGGCTTTAGAAGCGGATATTCAACTTTAGACCATTTGCGGGCGATAAACCAACAAATCAAGAAAACGACAGAATACAATATACCTCTGTGTTTAGCTTTTGTAGATTACGAGAAGGCCTTTGACTCGGTAGAACAAATAGCAATACTAAACTCGCTACGCAATCAGGGTACAAACGAACAGATTGTAAGAGTTTTAGAAAAGATTTATGCGAAAGGTAACGCTATAATTCGACTACATAAAGATACAGAAAATATCAAGACTGAGAAAGGAGTACGGCATGGCGATACAATTTCACCCAAACTATTTACAGCTTGTTTAGAAGATATTTGCAGAATGTTGAGTAGGGAAAAGAAAGGTTTGAAGATTAATGGCGAATATTTGAACCACCTAAGATTTGCGGATGACATCATTCTTATTGTAGAAAGAGCAGAAGACTTGCAAGATATGCTGAGCGATCTAAACAAGGAAACTCTCAAAGTAGGTTTAAAAATGGAGTAAGAGTAAAACCAAAGTAATGTTCAACACGAAAGTTCAAAGCAAAGAGATTGTAATTGATGATGAGAGTCTTGAGGAAGTTGAAGAGTATAATTATTTAGGCCAGATGGTGAAAGTGACGAAAGATCATGATAATGAAATAAAAAGACAAATTACAATTAGTTGGAAAGTGTTTGGTAAGTATAATGAAATCCTGAGAGGCTCTCTACCTTTATGCTTGAAACGTAAAGTTTACAATCACTGCATTCTACCAGCAATAATTTACGGGTGTGAGGCTTGGAAGCTGATGAGGGCGATGGAAACAAAGCTAAGGACTGCACAGAGGAGAATGGAGAGATCGATGATGGGAATAACACTGAGAGACCGAAAGAGAGCAAGTTGGGTGAGAGAGCAGACTAGAGTGAAAGATATTATAGAGGCAGTAAAAGAGAGGAAGTGGAATTGGGCAGATAAGTTGGTGCGAACGACTGATGAGCGATGGAGCAAGTGTGCCACTGAGTGGACGCCGCGAGATAGGAAGCGTGGAAGAGGGAGACCAGACAAAAGGTGGAGAGACGAGATCGAGTAGTTTGCAGTAGTGGCGTGGCAGAGGATGGCACGTTCGTGTGATTCATGTAATGCTATGAAGGAGGCCTTTGTTCAGCAGTGGACTCAGGATGGCTGATTTGATTTGATTTGTTTTGAATTCATATATATATATATATATATATATATGTACATATATGTATATATATATATACATATATATATATACGTATGTATATGTGAGTATATAAATGCATATATATATATATATAATGTATATATATATATATATGTATATATGTATGCATATACGTATGTATATGTGAGTATATACATATATATATATATATATATATGTATATATATACATATATATGTATATGCGTATGTATATATATATATATATATATATATACCACATATACATACGTAATATATATATATATATATATATATAAATATATATAAATAAATATGTATATATATATATATATATGTATATATATACACACGTATGTATATTGTTGTATATATATATATATATATATATATATATATATATGTATATATATGTATATATATGTATATATATACATATAAATAAATATGTATATATATATATATGTGTGTATATATATATATATATATATATATATATGTATATATATATATATACATATAATGTATATATATATATGTATATATATATATATACGTATATGTGAGTATATATATATATATATATATATTACAACCACATATCACTTTTAATTCCATACCATCGTAAACGAGACTGAGAATCGCTCGAAGGAGGCATTCGTTGGAAATTGAAACGTGGACGAGCCGAGGATTCTAACCCAGCTAACCCGTAACAAAGTTACACTGACGTAACCCAATACGCTATCAAGAGAGATATAAGTTGAGTACGACTTTCAAATATTTGTATGCTCGAATTACATACACATACACGAAATATCGCGTTCAACCCATTTCGCCTATGATAGAGCATCTGACGTATGTGCGCGTGGGAAATTTTATACAATCACACTGAATGGTTCCCAGTGATCAATTAATATATTTTTCAACCACATATCACTTTTAATTCCATACCATCGCAAACGAGACTGAGAATCGCTCGAAGGAGGCATTCGTTGGAAATTGAAACGTGGACGAGCCGAGGATTCGAACCCAGCTAACCCGTAACAAAGTTACATTGACGTAACCCAATACGCTATCAAGAGAGATATAAGTTGAGTACGACTTTCTTATATTTGTATGCTCGAATTACATACACATACACGAAATATCGCGTTCAACCCATCTCGGCTATGATAGAGCATCGGACGTATGTGCGCGTGGGAAATTTTATACAATCACACTGAATGGTTCCCAGTGATCACTTAATATCTTTTTTCAACCACATATCACTTTTTATTCCATACCATCGCAAACGAGACTGAGGATTGTGTTACGTCAATGTAACTTTGTTACGGGTTAGCTGGGTTCAAATCCTCGGCTCGTTCACGTTTTAATTTCCAACGAATGCCTCCCTCGAGCGATTCTCAGTCTCGTTTGCGATGGTATGGAATTAAAAGTGATATGTGGTTGAAAAAAGATATTGATTGATCTGTCACCCCCCGTCGTCTCCTCTCAGAGCGTTTCTATTCTCTTTATTCTAAAGTAGTTCTTGAGAGGTGAATAAAATAGATGTAGTCGTTCTGATAATTATTGGTCTCAATCAGTACACCTCGAGAATCCCCCCCGGAACTCTCTACATTACGTCAAGCCACCTTCGTTCTGACACCACTCTTTCATTCATCCAATAGTCTTTTATTTCTCAAACAAGTGCCACACCTTAAGGGCGTGACTTTTCCTTTCTGCACCAATTATTTTTCTCCTCCCCCACCTTTTTCTCCAATTAGAGAGGCTGTTATACTCTTCTAAATGATATCACAACGTAAGCATTATGTCGTAACAAAAAATGGTTTGTCCGCTTACAATTACAACAGTCAAAACAATATTACACACCAGGCAACACTCCGCATTTTGTTTCATATACAAGGCGCGAGTCTGACTCAGCTATCCCCGTCGGCTGTCGGCCGCCTCCCTCACAAGTTTTCATAACAACTGACCCTGGATTAGCATTCGTTCTCCATCTACCTCTCGATCTACTCTTATCTACCTTAAATGTCTACCTCTATCTACCGGCCTCTTACAGATCACTGGGAACCATTCAGTATGTATGTATAAACTTTCCCACGCGCACATACGTCCGATGCTCTATGATAGCAGAGATGGGTTGAACGCGATATTTGTGTATGTGTATGTAATTCGAGCATACAAGTATAAAAAAGTCGTACTCAACTTATATCTATCTTGATAGCGTATTGGATTACGTCAATGTAACTTTGTTACGGGTTAGCTGGGTTCGAATCCTCGGCTCATCCCTGTTTCAATTTCCAACGGATACCTCCTTCGAGCGATTCTCAGTCTCGTTTGCGATGGTATGGAATTAAAAGTGATATGTGGTTGAAAAAA
>NC_134813.1:44638065-44643065 GCF_046742065.1 Oratosquilla oratoria | reverse complement strand
ATCGGTAGTTGTAGGAGGGGAAGAGCTGTCTGTATGAAAATGAAAAGATAGTTGTGTATGAAAGAGGACTATTGCCACCGGGCGATCCTTAGAGATATTTATTGCGTAAAGTCGTTGCTCATGAGGAGTGGGCAGGAGACTTGGAGTTGGAGGCTGAAATCGTTATATGTAACTGTGAGGCTGCTTTAGGGAGATTTATTCAATGATAACCTCAGCCAACAAAGTTTGAAAAGGAGTAGGAGGCTTAATCGTCGGAACAGACAGAAAAATTGGAAAGACTTTTAGTGGTAGGTAAACTGAAATGAGAAGATGCAGTAGGAAAGAAAGTTAGAAATGAAATTAATTTCAGTAGAAGAAAAAGCTTATGTAGATGTTTGTGCGTTTAGTCGTGTTTTTGTTTGCGATATGCTTGTGTGTGTATGCTACGCATAGAGAGTTGTTTCCTCTAAGCGGGTGTGCATTCAACTGGATAAATAAGAGGCGAGACATATTCTGCTTCCGGCCGACGAAACACACTTCCTGAAGTAGCGGAACCATTTTGCCGGCGAGAGGAGAACAGGTAATATTATATATATTCAGATGAGATGTGAATATATATTAAAATGCATATCAACATGTATACAGATAAATAAAAGTAAAATTAAACCAGCGAGGACTGCACCCGGCCAGCCATAGCACGTTTAGTGAGAATCTTCTCTCTTTCCTCACGCTTGCCGCTGGATATAGACGGACTCACGTCAGTGGTACTTAGTCAGACAGAACCCAGCACATCGCGGCACGTCTGGTCACGATCAGGAAAGGTTGGTAAAAGGATACGTTGTGTATTCGCGCGGCTATACACGATTTTTCGTGTACACCGCCCGTGGGAGAGGCGCAGCTGACAAGTAGTCTGTACGTTGTGGTCTAGGTGGGATGTGTCGTATTAGGTGTTTGTGTTTGATGTGCAGTCCTTCTAGGTGTCTCATGTAAAGTTTGTGTTTGTGTTGGTTGAGTGGACGGATGTTGGAATCTCGTTGTAGGGACTCAGTGGTTCCGAGGTCGCTCCATCGTGATCCCGTGATGAACTTGATTGCGGCATTCTGAACCTTCAGATGGTCGTAGTTGTTAGTGGGACATGTCAGCTGGCTCTGTCCAGGGGACTGCAACAGAATCGGTCTGATAGGGCTAGGTACAATCGACATTTGGTGGACAGTGTTGCGGTTTTGAAGCACTTTAGGCTTCCGTCTGCGGAAGTGTGGAGTCCAGGCAAAGCCACTATCCAATGCGCTACCCATAATGCAGGCATGGTCTTTCACTGGGACGTTTGTGTTGTTTGTTTTAAAAGAAGTGAAGGTGACAGCTAGACGGAGGCCTTATATAGGAGGCCTGCATCTCAGCCGACTTGGCCCGGGCGGAATGCTGGGCTCTGGTTGGCCGCCGGGTCCTTCCTCTGATCTCGGGTAGTGAGAAGTAACTCCAGCTATTCCACGGTTCAGCTAATCCCGGCCTAGGTAGAATGCTGGATTCAGATTGGCTGCTAGGTTCCTCCCGTGACCGTGGGCGATGGAAAGAGGCTCTGGTTCGTCTTCTGGTTTCTGGCAATGATGGCCGGGGTTCTTTAGAGATGCAAGTAAATGCCTTGGGGGATTAAAAAATGTAATGAAAAATAGACATTTGGGAATGGATGCTAAGAGGAGATTGTATGAAAGGGTGATTGTGCCGACAGCACTGTATGGGGGAGAAACATGGAACATAAGAGAGAAAGAGTTTAAATGTGTTTGAGATGAAATGTGTGAGAAGGATGGAAAGGGTTACTAGCCTGTATAGAGTGAGAAACGATGAAGTGAGGAGGAGAGCGGGGGTGGAAAGAAAGTTGTGAGATAGGGTTCATGAAAGAGTATTGGGGTGGTTTAGACACATGGAAAGAATGAGTGAAGAAAGATTAGTAAAAGAGGTGTGGAGGGTAGAGATAGAGGGAGTGAACATAAGGAGGCGACCAAGGATGAGATGGATGGATGGGGTAAATGTGACATTGGAAGAAGGGGAGAAGGCAGAGGATAGGGGTGAGTGGAGAATGGTTGTGTTTGGATAATGCTGCGATACATGGAAGGGAGAGGGTGGGGGATGGAGGAGTGGGGAGTATGTGCGAATGATATTTTGATGCAACCCGCTTATCGCCGATTAAATGAAGTGGACTTGTTGTGGATGTGCTGTGTTTTTATTGCATTGGTTCTGACCCAGGGCGGTGGGCGAGATGCAGGGATGACCCGTCATCCAGTAGGGGCCAAGAAAAGAGGGAGGGAGAGGTGGGGAATGGGAGAAGAGTATGTGGAGATGAAATAGGTGGGAGTGGATTTATGCCTTTGATTTTGGCTATTTCCTTTGTAAAGGGAAAAGCCCTTGGTATATGTAGGTATATATATATATATATATATATATATATATATATATATATATATATATATGTATATATATATGTATATATATATATATATATATATATATCTTATCCTATTTTATCTTTTATCTTATCTTGTTTTATCTAATCTCATTTCATATGTACTTAATTCAGACAACGAAGTAAATCTAAAGCTAAGTTTGATTAATGGAAACATTATGATAGAATCCCCCTTCCTCAGCGTGCGCACGCACACACACACACACACACACACACACACACACACACACACACACACACACACACACACACACACACACACACACACACACACACACACACACACACACACACACACACACACACACACACACACACACACACACACTCGCACACGCACACGCACACGCACACGCACGCGCGCGCGCACACAGGTTGAAAGCATATTACAAGATGACAGAGTAGATTGAACACAAACATCTACTGTATACGTGAGCACATTTAATCGAGTCTACGTTTTTGTAAAAACGAAAACGAGTTTCAGATTTACCCAATGTTTTGTTAGCAATTTCATAAACATTTCTTGTAATATCTGGTATTTCGTGGGTAATAATCAGCGCTTCTTTCCTTGGGGGGCAGAGTTGCCATGATGGGGAAGGAGGGTATTAGAAGAACGAAAGGATAATGGAAATTAAAAAGAGACCATGAGTTTTATTTGATTGGAGATTAATCTGTGGTCGTGACGCTGGTCCGTAGGGATGTCATTAAGGTCCATAAAAACTGACTGTTGTAAAACTTGTACAGATAATCCTCAATACGGGGGGAGGGGGGATTTTTTGATAGTGAAACATCTTTTCGTGGGCATTCAAACTATCAGAAATAACATCAAGTCTTTCTCCATAATTTCTCAATATTTCGTACGCTTTCATCTTGATTTGTATTTTCTATTCGTTTTCTGTGGTGATATCTAATTCAATTTACGATTTTTTTTCTTCTAAATGATCCCATTGATATGTAATGCAAAAACGAGTTATTTCAGTCATGGTAAATGAAATGACAAAAATAATAACTAAAAATTGGCTACAGTAATAACCAATGCATTTTCAATGAAAGACCAAATTGGTTTTCGGAAATTTAAAGTTACCCCTACATTTTATAAATGACTATCAGAAACCCCATTTCGATTTTATACATTCTCCTCTTATTTCGATTAGTGAATTTTTATGTAATAATTTATATTGCTATTCACAGAACCACACAATTCGAGTTAAAAATATATTAGTTTTGTTTCTGTTTGTGTTGTTCGCATTTTGCTTGAAGATCCATGGTGGGCTGAATGTGGTGAATATACACGATAGACATCAATACCATCCATTTTCAGAATCCATCAACCTACTCGTTACCTCCATCAGGAGGTGCAACCCCGAGGGGCTGGAACTCCCTCTCCGGACTGGGCCTAAGATATTTCTATCAACTTCAATTGTATTTATGACACACGAACGGGAACTGCTAACCGGCGACTGATCTTCTCTTCCTACCACTCTCAATCGGTGACAAAACCCACACTGATACAACACAGACAGCTGTCCAACTTTTCTTCTCAGAGAGATCTGTACAGGGAGGTCCCGAGGATCGTTGCCAGTCACTGTAGGGCTGCGGTTTCTCCACTTAGTGAAACTCGAGGCAACGGTTGACATTTTGCCGACATTTGGTTACATTTGTCAGCCGACGCTGGACCTAATATCTCCTTTCCTCTCCTCTCCTCTTATCTCCTCTCCTCTTCTCTCTTCTCCTATTCTCCTCCTTCCTCTCCTTTCCTCTCCTCTCCTCTCCTCTCCTCTCCTCTTCTCTCTTCTTTCTCCTCTCCATTTCTCTTCTCTCCTCTCCTCTCCTCTCCTCTTCTCCTTTCTTCTCTCCTCTCCTCTCTCCTCCTCTCTTCTCCTATCCTCTCCTCTCCTCTCCTCTTTTCTCTTCTCCTATTCTCTTCCCTCCTCTCCTCTCCTCTCCTCTCCTCTTCTCTCCTCTTCTCTCCTCTCCACTTCTCTTCTCTCCTCTCCTCTCCTCTTCTCCTTTCTTCTCTCCTCTCCTCTCTCCTCCTCTCTCCTCCTCTCTTCTCCTATCCTCTCCCCTCCTCTCCTTTCCTCTCCTTTCCTCTTCTCTCCTCTTCTCTCCTCTCCTCTCCTCTCCTCTCCTCTCTCCTCCTATCCTCTCCTCTCCTCTCCTCTCCTCTCCTCTCTCCTCCTATCCTCTCCTCCCCTCTCCTCTCCTCTCCTCTTCTCTCCTCTTCTCTCCTCTCCTGTCCTCTCTCCTCTCTCCTCTCCTCTTCTCTCCTCTTCTCTCCTCTCCTCTCCTCTCCTCTCCTCTCCTCTCCTCTCCTCTCCTCTCCTCTCCTCTCCTCTCTTCTTCTCTTTTCTCCTTTCCTCTCCTCTTCTCTCCTCTCCTCTCCTCTCCTCTACCGGACAACTGCCTTATTTAGTGTTTTTTTTTCTCTCCCTCTCCTTTTCCTACTCTGTCACGTTTCCCTCCTCCTCCTCCTTTATCATCTCCACCTTCTCCTCCTCCTCTTTTACCACCTCCTTCTCCTTCTCCTCCGTTCGTCTTCCTCTTCTTTCTCCTTGTCCTC
>NC_134813.1:44615565-44633065 GCF_046742065.1 Oratosquilla oratoria | reverse complement strand
AACAATATTCTCCTTCGTGTCTGCAGACACTATGCTTGTTCAAGTGATTCGAACCGGGTTGAAGATCCAGTATGCAGTATTCCATGATGCCTTTGGTACTTCATATCTTTGACCATAAGACTGATGATTGGATCCACCTGTTGGTAATATCTCTTCAGGAGTGGTAGAGAAAATGAATGCGGGTCAAATGAGAATGGCTCTTAAGGCAGAGACGACTGCCGATTTCAGCAGTCATTGTTTCTTAGGAAATATCAATATTATTTGTATAGTCACTGTGATTTGTTCATATGGTACCTAACTTTTATGTAAAAGGAAATAATCTTAGAAAAGTAGACTGTATTACATACCCGGCAAAAATGAATAAATTAATAAAATAAAATAAGATAAAATCAAATCAAATCAATAAAATAAGATAAAAGAAAATGAAAAAAATAGAACAAAATAAAATAAATAAAATAAAATAAAATGAAATAAAAATAAAATAAAAATAAAATAAAATAAAACAAAATAAAATAAAAAACAAAAGAAACCAAGGGGAGACGTTGTTGTGGTTTGCATCCGTCGCTTTTATTCAGTTGATGGCATAGCCACGGTCTCAGGAGGTCGAGTCTCTTCATGAACCGCTTCCACCCGACAGCCTCTCTCTCTTCTAAGACGGCCGCTCGCGCACCCAGATAACATCTCTGCCGACAAGACTTCGCAGGTGAGCTGAGAGACTGAAAGACTAGACCTCTTCTCTTCAGCGGCGTGTCTTGGACCAAATGAAGTCGTCTTGTGTTAGCCAGAATAAAATGCTTAAAGGGAGAAACGGTGAGGAAGAGAGTTCATCTTGTCCCAACCCCAAGATAACGGTCGGGTTCACGAAAAAGTAAAATAAACGAATAAAATAAAACAAAAATAAACGAATAAAATAACAATGATAAAACCCTTGCCCTTTGTGTTAGGACAGCCAAGAATGCCAGTGATGGTCACTGGCTGAAGAGAGTCTCAGAATGGGACATATGTTACTTCGTCTGTGTTAAGTGTTACGTAGCTTTTACAAAGGATAATCATGCCGACAGGAGACCTTTTGCCCATAACTTGGGTTCTTTGTATGCGAGGCGGGGGGGAAGTGAGGGGTGGGGGCTGATAGTATAGATGCTCACAAATTCGGCGAGGAAGGTGGTACCGGCCTCCCTCTACCTGTCATCCTTTCTGATATGTAGCTCTTTTCCTCTCATTAGCCTGCGAGAAGGCTCGCTGGCCGAATGGTTTAGAGCGTCGCTTCATGAGGCGGAGGTCGAGACGACGGTGGTTGGGACTCTACCACCAGCGAGTTGGACCAAGAGCATGGTTGATTAAATTCCACGCTACAAAGTCCTCTGTAAGGGGCACTGTCCTAGCCTCCTGATATGGGGAGTTCTAGACATTGAACCGAATTATTGCCTGCGATCTGATGTCTGCATCAACAGATTTTGTTTTGGTTATTTCCGGTCGATCTGGAGCAGTGTCTCTCAACGTGGGCGTGGGGTGGGGGGGGCGCACGCCCCACAGGTGGGCAATTTGGTTTTTCAGGTGGGCAATATGATTTTTAATGGGGGCCAACTGAGGGCAACTGAGGAAGTCTGGGTAAAAAAAAAAAATTCTACTTTATTCAATGTTTATATATTCTTATTTTTTTTATTGATGCCTTGTTCCTTTGAAGTGGTTTTAGATAAAGGTCTCATGCTTTTTTCTGTTGAAGGGGGTTTGTTTTTCAAATGAGAAGAATTGTACATCACCACATGGGTGGGGGACATCAGGATTTTAAAGGTGATTAGGTGGGGAATGGCAAAAAAAAAAAAAAAAAAAAAAAAAATCTTTAATGTTATCCCGTAGGCTGGGGGATTATGTGAAAGACCTTTTTTCGTCTCTCTGAGCGGTCTTGGTGTCCAAGGAATTTGTCCTTTGTATGGGTGCACAAGTTCGAAGCCAGCCTCATCCAAACAAACCAAAGGGTTTGACTTGGCTATCCCTTGCGCAGGTCTCGTGTGTGTAACTCCAATCCCCCTTCACTCCCCCTCCCACTTCCTCCGCCCCCCCTTTACCTCCCCTCCCCCTCCCTCCGCCCCCCTTCCCCTTCCCTCCCTTCGCCCACCTTCCCCTCCCCCTCCCTCCGCCCCCCCTCCCTCCGCCCCTTCCCCTCCCCTCCCCCTCCCTCTCCCCCTCCCCCTCCCCCTCCACCCCCTTCCCCTTCACCTCCCTCCACTCCCTTCCCCTCCCCCTCTCTCCACCCCCTCACCCTCCCCTCCCCCTCCCTCCACCGCTTCCCCTCCCACTCCCCTCCCTCCCCCTCCGCCCCTCCTCTTCCCCTTCCCCTCCCCTTCCTCTCCCTCCGCCCCCTTTCCCATCCCCCTCCCCTCCCCCTCCCTCCAACCCCCTTCACCTCCCCTCCCCCTCCCCCTCCCCTCGAACGCAAACCGAGGAAGTTCGTATTTGCTGCCTTCGAATCGCGAAGATAATGTCGTTCGTCTTTTTTTCTTATCTTTATCTAATTTTCTTTTTCTTATTCTTTTTTTCCATTTTCTTTTATTTCCTCCTTTGGTCCTCTGGCAACTCTTTCGCTCCGGTAGCGACCTTTGTTGACCTTGTTTTGGCTAACAAACAACTTGGGTCAACTGAGCAGACCGAACTTGACCAATCGGAAGCTCCCTTTAGAGCCCATGGAGGGGGAGTCTCCCCTTACTTGAATAAAATCACCTGACGGCAGACTGAATAACATAATAACCTACATAAACTTTAACCCTTTAAAAGCCCATAAGATTTCCCCTCAGCTGAATAAAATTGCCTGGCGACAGATATAATAAACATGCGGATGAAGGTGCCGAAAGGTTAAGCCATCGGAATCTTGCAATTACATTGTTCTTGTGAAAGTGATGATGTTCTTCTCTCTTTCATTTTCAGTATATTGCCTCTCCTCTCCTCTACTCTCCTCTCCATCCCTCTTCTCTCTTCTGCTCTCCTTTCTTCTTCTCCTCTTCCCCCTGCTCTTCTCCTCCATCCTCCACTCTCCTCTCTTCTCCTCTCCACTACTCTCCTTTCGCATCGTCTCTCCTCCTTTTCTCTCTTCTTCTCTCCTTTTCTCTCTTCTCCTATCCTCTCCTCTCCTTTCCTCTCTCCTCCCTTATCCTCACATCTCTCTTTTCCTCCAGTTTTCCGTCGTCTCCCCTCCCTTCCCTCCTTTCCTTTCCTCTCCTCTCTTCTCCTCTCCTCTCTTCTCCTCTTCTCTTCTCTCCTCTTCTATCCTCTCCTTTCCTCTCCTCTCCTCTCTCCTCCTTTCTCCTCCTCTCTCCTCCTCTTCTCTTCTCTCCTCTCCTCTCTCCTTTCCTCTCCTTTCCTCTCCTTTCCTCGCTTTGCCTCTCCTCTCCTCTCCTCTTCTCTCCTCTCCTCTCTCCACCTTTCCTTTCCTTTCCTTTCCTTTCCTTTCCTCGCTTTGTCTCTCCTCTCCTCCCCTCCCTTTCTACTTTTCCCTAACTTTCCCTTTCCCAAACACCTTTCCGTAGCATTCGCTACTGCACCCTCCCCCCTCCCCCTCCCCCCACGTCCTCCCCTGCTTCCGCTGGCAGCCGGGCAAACATCGGCTGTGTATCTTATTGGGTCTAATCTGGAACTCCCTCCAAGCTTCCAGAACATTCCTTCGCTCCTTGCTGGTCTCCGTGCTCGACTCCATTTCGAGATGATTCCAAACTTATATGGAACGGTCTGTATAATACGGAAAGGGGAGAGACGGAGTTTGACGTAAGGGGTTGGGGGGTGGGGGGCGTTGCAGATGTGAAGATGCGTATGCACACACACACACACACACACACACACACACACACACACACACACACACACACACACACACACACACACACACACACACACACACACACACACACACACACACACACACACACACACACACACTAACACACGCACATACACACACTAACACACATGTATATATTTGTGTGTGTCAGTGTCAGTTTGTGTGTGTACGTGTGTGTGTGTCTGCGCGCGCACGTGCATGTATGTACCTGTACGTGTACCTGTATTTGCATCTGTGCGTGTGTTTGCGTGTTGATGCTTGTGCTTGTGGTGTATGCAAGAGTGCGTGCGTGCGTGCGTGCACTTAAGTTACACACTTGGAGGGGGATTGTAAAGTGACGAGGGAAAGGAAAAAATAAAGATTCTTTTGAAGGTAAGAGGAGAGAGATGCAAAGTAGAGATGAGGATAACGACCCTCTGGCCATAAAAACCAAAGCGAGAGAGACGCGAAAGAGAGAGAGAGAGAGAGAGAGAGAGAGAGAGAGAGAGAGAGAGAGAGAGAGAGAGAGAGAGAGAGAGAGAGAGAGAGAGAGAGAGAGAGAGAGAGAGAGAGAGAGAGAGAGAGAGAGAGAGAGACAGAGAGAGAGAGAGAGAGAGAGAGAGAGAGAGAGAGAGAAAGAGAGGGGGGAAAGATAACCTGTAAAAAAAAAAAAAGTTTTGGTTTTCTTGGGTATATAAAGACCTTTGCTGAACAGAATCATCTACCATAATCCGAGAGAGGATAGTTGTCCTCGAATAATATTAAAAAAATCTAAAAGTCTATTAATTCAGGATGTGTAGCAATAACGTTCAGTCTGTTTAGGAAGACATACGTGAAATGTACGAAATAAAGCTAAAAAGAACGACATCACGAGAATATTGTAAACATGGAGATAAAGGAAATAAAAAAAATCGGATAATGAATAAAGGTGACTGGACTTTGTAGTTTGCACCAAAATGGCAACGAGATGAATAAGCTGAGCAGCAGCAACAAGGGAGAGGTCCTTAACGAGGATCCAGAGGCGTTTTAAACCTTCAAGAGGGATATATTGACGTCAGTCTGCCCCATGCAAAAGGAGAAGAAGTATTTGTACCAAATGAATACAGGCTTCAGTTGGAATCAAAGGGGAACGCACTTGTGGAGACGCGCGTGTACAGAAAGGGAGACAGTCAATGGACCAAAGAAGCGAGTGAGTAGTACTAAGGGCACAGGAGTCCAAAGAGGGGAGAAAAGGGGATGAAGTGTGTAGAGGGGAATGTAACAAGGGGGAGAGGGGAAGAGGCGAGAGATTAACCAAAGGGTACAGGGCTAAAGGAGGGATACACAAAACAGGGGAAAGAGGGGAGAATAGAGAAAGAATGTAAAAGTGTAATTACGGAACGAATTGATGAGAAAGAATGTCATGGCCAAAAGAAATAAGGAATTGGAATCAAATGAACGATGATGACAATGAAGAATAAGCAGTGAAGAGGTTATAGACGTTAACGATAATATCACTACGGATACTATAGGTGGAAGAGTTCCGAACAAGAAGAGGTTGATACCAACAATAAAAAAAGAAAAAGAAAAAATTAAGAAAGTCAAAAACGAACATTGGAGAAAAACTGGAGGTAGAGATGAGAAAGTCACAATTGACAGACAGATTGGTAAATGATTAAAACACGAACAGAATGTATTAGTAACGGATAGAGGTACTTGAAAGAAGGGCTTCATATCTCACAGTGATGAGAGGCATTGATAGACGTAAACGGAGAGTGTCGACATGTTGAACGACGTGGTAGCCGGGGAAACGACTGCAAGAGGAGAAGAGGGTCGGCATGGCTGTGCTCTCCACAGAGATTTCAGATTTCCTGGGGAACGTAACTGAGCAAACAAATCACTTATTGGGACATGAACATATATATGAAATAAGCCCCTGTGATTTTTTTTTACACCATTCAAAACCAAGATGTGACGTATATGCTTTTTGTATGTGTATATATATGTATGTGTGTATGTGTGCTTGTGCGTTCGTGTGTGTTTGTGTCCATGTGATTTTTTTATCTTTGTGGTGTTACTAATATGCGTATACATTCATGCTGTAATATTCCTTTGAATTTATAATTTCTTTCAAGCCTTTCGTGATCTGAGCTTTCATATCTTTTAATGAAAGTTATTTTATTTGTATGTTACTCTTATTTGAGAATGTCGACATTTAGACATTATGTACCAAACTCTTTTGACAGTTTGATCAAGTTTCTTTGGTATTTCTGAGCTTCAAATCTGACACGTGTGTGTTTATCTCTAAATTCTTTGCCTCGGGGGCACCTATACAGGACCAACACGTCGACTCTCTCTCTCGTCTTTCCTCTAGCGTTGGTTAACTCGGTATTTTCAGTCTTTTTTTTATATGATAGACCCTGTAGGTATGGAACCCACTTGGTAATCTCTCTTCACCCTTCTATTTTTCATTGTTGATGAAAAACTGCCTGAGAGTTGCATACTGAAGCAATTGGCAAACTTAGTTTGAGATACTGGATTGTCGGTAACTTTGTTTCTTCATCGAAACGGTTGTGGATCATACTAATGTTTACTTATCTTGTATAGACTTCTTCATCTGTGCTGTAAATGTGGTTTTTGGAATCAAATATCTCGCTCAAGGTCATTCCTTATCTTTTCCCAAGGTCATAGATCACTCGGGAATTCTTCTTACTCTCTCAATTACATCATAGTACGTTACAATATACAATTGTTGTCAATGATAAAGCATACCGACAGGACATTTCCATGTTGAAAGTCATACATGTACGTTTTATTTTCTAGGGCTGTGATGAACTTTGCATTTGGCTCTAGGCCTATTCGGGAACATATTGATATATATGACTATTCTCTCCTATGGGTCATTAGGCTCAACACTGGTCCTTGTGGCACTCCACTTGTCACCTCTTACCACTCTTAAGAACTTCACCCAGATCGATGTTATTAGAGTATATGCCTTCCCATTTCTCTCTTTACATTTCTCTTCCTCTCTCTCTCTCTCTCTCTCTCTCTCTCTCTCTCTCTGTATGACTTACCATGTACTTGGGTCACATGCTGTATTATTTATGAGTGTTTGTTAGGATATCCAAATAAAGTAGAGTTTCGGATGTTTATGTATTGAGTGTTCATTGTGGAGTTTGAAAGAATTGGTCACGTTAGATGAAGACTCATTGTTATTGCGATAAATGTGTTGCAACATTATTTGCAGTGATTTGATCGGGAAAGGGGTTGTGACCCACTGAGGGGTCGTTTGAGGGATTCTCTAAGGACTGGGTGGGAGTCCTTGAGGCCTTTGGGGGGGGGGGATAGTTTGTTACTTGAGGGCAGCAGTTGATTTGTTTCATCTCTTTTTTACGCAGTATAGACCATTACGTAGGTTATTATTTGATGAAAAAGATGAGAAGTCTACGCCAGGAGACGCTGAGTAGCTGTGGCCGAGGCCGTCACTTTTGCCCCATGCGCTTGGACTGTTGGGGCAGGTAACAGTCATTGCTGGGAATCGGAGAGGAATGCGGGATTCGAACCCACGAGTAAATAGATGCGAGACCAGCACGCTTTCAATTACGCTACCAACGCACAAAATTTGTTGTAGGGATGACGGTAATACTCCGAGGACTTCAAGGGGTGGGTGGGGTGGGGTGGGGTGTGGGTCATGGGGGGATGGGGTGGGGTGGTCATGGGACGAAAAAGGTAAAATAATATTAATCTAGGAGTCTTATAATTATTTGATGATGAACATAAGCAAACAAATGATCGGTATATAGTCCAGAGACATGGTGTAGTTTATGGCTGAGGAATGATGGGGTCGGTGAAGATAGACACTTACTACTTCTCTGTTACCTAGATATAGTAGAGAGCAGACAATGGGGATACACAATCCACAATAAAGACATAACGAGTGTAGAGAGAAACAATCTGTCTGTGGTAAAAACGGGGCACCAGAGTCGCAGTGATGGAAAGCCTTCGGACAGCGTAAGAAGGAAGATAAGATGGACGGAGTACAGATGTTGGAAGTAGACAGCGTGGATACATGAACCACAATAAAGACATTACGAGTGTAGAAAGAAACAATCTGTATGTGGTAAAAACGGGACACCAGGGTCGCAGTGGAGAAAAGCTTTCGGACAGCGTAACAAGGAAGACGAGATGGACGGAGTACAGATGTGAAAAAGGAACGAGAAATGGATAAGAAAAAAGGGCATAATTGCTCCCCTCGACAGCTTCATTACACAGCGAGGCAGAGCTCTCATAATGTGCACGCAACTTTTCAATGGTAGCCTTGGGTTGAATGCCTAATATCATAAAGTTGCTTATTGAACCGCGGGGGGGTGGGGAGGGGGAGGATTCTTCAGAATCTATAATCACGGAAGATGGAATTGGGGATCCCGCGAGGGGAGATGGTATAGGTTAATTGTAGTGATTTATCTATGTGTGTTTGTGTGTGTGTGTGTATGTATGTGTATGTGTGTGTGTGTGTGTGTGTGTGTGTGTGTGTGTGTGTGTGTGTGTGTGTGTGTGTGTGTGTGTGTGTGTGTGTGTGTGTGTGTATGTGTGTGTATATATATATATGTGTGTGTGTGTGTGTGCGTGTGTGTGTGTGTGTGTGTGTGTGCGTGTGTGTGTGTGTGGTCATTGATGGGAAAGCGGGTGCGTCTTCTATTCTTAGACAGTTTCCGGAAAAGTTACGAAAGCAAAGGAAATGGAAAAAAGGGAAAGTCATTGTGGAAAGTAGAAAGCTTGAGTGAATATATGTGGATAAAAATAGAAAAAACAAATCTAAAACCAATGTCGATAAAATGTAAGATAGGGAAAGGAAATTAAAATCACTCTGGAGGTGGGAAGCAGAAGAAAATAACACGCGTCACATTTCTTTAAAAATGAGACGTTAGAAGATGTGGAAAACCTTGAGGATAGGGTGGACGATAGCATTAGCAAGAAGATAGAGGCTAGACGAAAAAGACTTGTGCAAAAGGAAAAGGAAGATGAAGGTGCTTTTGAGTAGACATGGCGGTGAAGAGGAAAGGGGTAATAATGATAGACATTTCATAATACGCAGTAGAGAGAGAGAGAGAGAGAGAGAGAGAGAGAGAGAGAGAGAGAGAGAGAGAGAGAGAGAGAGAGAGAGAGAGAGAGAGAGAGAGAGAGAGAGAGAGAGAAGAGAGAGAGAGAGAGAAGAGAGAGAGAGAGAGAGAGAGAGAGAGAGAGAGAGAGAGAGAGAGAGAGAGAGAAATAGAGAGAGAGAGAGAGAGAGAGAGAGAGAGAGAGAGAGAGAGAGAGAGAGAGAGAGAGAGAGAGAGAGAGAGAGAGAGAGAGAGAGAGGTAGAGGGAGGTGGGGGTTCAGAACGTGGCCAGGGGGTGTTGGAGAAGAAGAAGGCTTTGCACATTTGGTGGAGAAAGTATGTGTTGGAGGAGAGATGTCCATCGGCAAAATTTTGTTCTTAAGTTGTGAAAACTATTAAAGATCGAACCAGTTTCAAAGTGAATAGTGAAAATGAAGGGAAGGCTGATACCTTGGCAATGTTGATAAACTTGATATATTTAGTTCAGGCTACAATCTGACGATTCTTTTCAGCTGAGGGAGAGTGAATGTAGGGAAGGGGCGACAGAAGCATAATAGATTACATTTTTTTCTATAGATTTCTACTCTACGATCTTAATCTTCCAACTGTACGGAACATAAAGGTTTTGGAAAGTCGATAAGATAAATCTCGTAAAGTCGATAAGATAACGAAGCTCTTTACAGATCAAAAATAGTTCTCTTCCTTTCATAAGAATTTCTTTGGTCCGGCAAGATATTTTTGGGTTATTTCTCCTCTGCAAGATGGGGAATCTCTTCAGACCAGAAGTCCGTTATTGACCGTTATTATGCCTAAGGGATCAAATAGATTACGGGAACCGTTGCAAGAACGGCCCATTTAAATTTTCAAACATTCAATTCTAACGAATTCAACGGAATCTGGCTGACCGATCTTAACCGTTGGGGTAATGAGGTTCCTTTTAGCTCAATAAAATCACCTGACGGCAGCATGAATAAATATACTAAAATGAAAGTGATTTTTTTCTCGGCTTAATAAGATTGTAAGGAGGTAACCAGAATAAACGCACATAATCATGACATTAACAAATGGGTTGGAAGTCATAACTGGGATGAGAAGCACGTAGAAACAATACTTAAATGAATAAATGAATGAAAGGATAGATGAATAGATAAATGAATAACTAGATAGATAAATAAAGAAAATAAGATAAAACAAGATAATAGATAAATAAATAAATGAATAAATAGATAAATGAATGAGTACACAAATAAATAGATGAATAGATAAACAAATCAAGTAGAAATAATAAATAAATGACATGACCAATAAACAAGTATATAAACAAATGAATAATCAAATAGATATATGAACAAATAAATAAAATGATAAAGTCAAATAAACTAGAATAAACGAATAAAAGATTAAATAATACATACGACCAAATTAGATATCAGTAAGCATTTAAGAGAGATTGAAATAATCTATCATTCGTGTATGTGATTGCCATCAAATGCTTATCCAGCTATGAATTGCAAACTCTACTGTATGTGCTGTGCAGTTCACGTGCACATATTGCAGAAGCTCCCTTCTTTTAGTGTCGTTGTGTTAGATAGAGAAGACGTGTTTCTCTTTCGAGGTGTTTTTGAAATGGAGAAATGGTATTTATATCCATGTGGTTCTATAGAGAAGACGTGTTTCTCTTTCGAGGTGTTTTTGAAATGGAGAAATGGTATTTATTTCCATGTGGTTCTTCAACGTGTCGGATTTCGTATAGAGACGTTACGATCTTACAAAGGACTACTTCTGACCTTTGTTTATTTTCTGCACGAAAATTTACCTGTAACTTAGTACGATTAAGGATTTTTTTTCTCTGGTTTGTTTATATTCAGTCATGTTTATATGCCTTAGTTTACCTTTGTCGTACTAAATGCAAAACAATGTAATAATGATATGGTTTAACGTCACGTACTCCTCCCATCGGAAGGCTAGGACGGTGCCCCTTACAGAGGACTTTGTAGCGTGGAATTTAATGAACCATGCCCTTGCTTCAACTTCGCCGGTGGTAGGATTCGAACCGCCATCCCCTCGACCTTCACCGCAAGTAACGACGCCCTAACCTACTCTTAGAAAAATGGATGATCCATTTCCAAGCTTATGCATAAGCACTAGCTGTAGGTTGTGTGGAACCCCTTTCCCTCCCCCTCCTGCCCCCCCCTCCCCCCTCCCCCCCAAAAAAAACCCTCTTCCCCTCCCCCTCCTCCTCCCCTCTTCCTCCCAAAAAAAGTCATGGCATATTCACTGTACACGCAAATAATGCAAAGTTAAGCTTTGTGCAACTTTTTCTTTTATATGAAAACAAAAATGTTGCCTTTGCAATGTCATTGTAACTTTTGTTTTCGTTTGTTTTGATTTTTGTTCATATTTTTTCTTCTGATTTTAATTATAGACCATTATTTCATGTTTGATGTGTTAGGAAATTAGTAGGAAATTACTCATTGATGGAATTCCTTTTGAATCTTATATATTCATTTTCAAAACGAAGCAGCTTTTAATTTTAATTTTGATTTTGGACCATTCTTTTATGTTTCATGTGTCACGAAATTAAGTCGCAAATTGCTCATTCACGTTGATAGAGGCCCTTATGAACCTTACATATATAATTTCACAACCAAGCAGTATAAAAAAGATCGTTGAGGCTGCTAGGGATAATGAAATCTCTGGTAGGTGTTACAGGTATAAGCATAGACCTTGTACTTGTTAGGTGAGATTATTGCCCTACAACAGTCTATAAACTAATAAAAGAATTCCTGTTGACATCGATCTTAATCGGGCCGGAAACCGGAAATCCCTCAAGGGGACACGTCCCCTCCGGCCCCTGATTGGCTGAGAGAGTGATGACATCACGGCAACGGAGACGACTGACTGGCCGAGAGCGGTGACGTCACGGCAACGGAGACGACTGATCGAGCGAAGGCGCCTGTGAGCGAAGTGAGTTGCCTGAAGGGCCGAGCCTCCACGTAGCGGAGTCGGACGCAGCCCGTTGCTCGTAAAAAAAAAAAAAAAAAAAAAAAAAACGATGGGACACACTAAAATCAGTACACACCCAATCCAATCTGGTCGGATCCTACCAGATCTGTCCGATGGTCTCTTTACCAGATCGTGCCGTGGATGGGGTCGTCCCTTACCGTCAAATTCTATCCAGTTGAGGGGCCCATCCCCTGTGTGCAAAGGGGTCCCGGTCGCCCAAGAAGCCATTCAGGCCGGGGTCCACCTCTCAAAGGATAAAATGAAATTCACCTGACGACGCCGCTTGTCACAGCCAAAGCCTTACAATGAACAAGGTCATTGGGAACGTAGATCCTGAAATAACATAAGAAAATAAGAATGGAGGAGATTGCAAGGGACTGTAAGGCCTACACTATGCAGTTCCATGTCTCTTACCACCTATCAACGTTTTAGGATCTCATCCCAAAGACATAAATAAATGTATAAATAAATAGAATGATAAATGCATACATAGATAAAAGTAGACAAATAGATTAAAAGACAAATAAGATAGAATTAATTATTATAAATACATAGATAAAATCCCCAGAACGAGCCACAAAGAACCAAATAGATCACATACTAATACAAAGGAAATATAGAAGTGCATTACAAGATACACGATCCTACAGGGGAGCAGACTGTGACAGTGATCATAATTTGGTAATGGGAAAAGTGAAGGCAAAATTAACAACAACAAAAAAACACAAAACAGAACCAAGAGATACAACGTGGACAGGCTAAAGATACAAGAGGTGTAAGAGGAATATCAGACGGAAATACGAAACCGTTTCGATGTGTTAAATATAATTGAAGAGGGGGAGGAAGAGGAGGAAGAGGAAGAGGAAGAGGAAGAGGAAGAGGAAGAGGATATCGACTACAAACTAAAGAAAATTGAAGAGGTTGTACATAAAACCGCTGAGGAGCATGTAGGATACATAACACTAGTTAGAAGAAATCATTGGTATGATGAGGAATGTAAGGAGGCATCTAAAGAATGCAGAAAAATTAAAGAAAACCTAATGCAAAACCCATCAGACTTAAGATTAGCAGAAAACTTGAGAGAGAGTAAGAGGAGTGCCAAGAGATTATTTAGACAGAAGAAACGAGAGGATCTGGATAGAGAACTGGATGAAATCGAAAGTAAAATAAACGAGGGTAGAGTGAAAGAACACCATAAAAAGCTGAGAGCTGTAAAGAAAGGTTTTCAAGCTAGAAATTGGATGATTAAAGGACCAGGTGGAGAGATGCTATAAGGAGAAAACGAAGTCATGGAACAGTGGCAGTAGTAATTTTATTATTTGCTAAACAGACCGGACCCGGCTCACCCAATCCAGGCCGCAGAAGTAATAAATACAGATCTCATTGAAGAACCAACATTAGTTGAAATAAAGATGGTCATAAAGGAATTAAAAAATGGAAAAGCTCCAGGCTGTGATGAAATACCAGCAGAACTACTAAAAATGGGGGGGGGGAATCCTGGAAAAGAAGATTTATAAATTAATAAAAGAAATATGGAATAAAGAAAAATTACCAACAAAATTGCAAAAGGGGGTTATTATTCCAATTTATAAGATAGGAAGCAAACTAGAGTGTGCCAATTATAGAGGGATAAGCCTATTATGTGTGTTATACAAAGTATACACAAGACTTCTAATGAAGCGGCTTAAACCATACACAGAACAGGAGTTGGGGGAATATCAGTGTGGATTTAGGCAAAACAGATCAACTACGGATCATTTTCACACAGTCCGCCAACTAATGGAGAAATATTACGAATATGATAAGACCCTATATCAGCTATTTGTAGATTTCAAACAAGCATATGATAGTGTGCATAGACCATCAATGTGGCACATAATGGTAGAACTGAATATTCCAGCTAAATTAATATCCCTCATTAAAACGTGCTACATAGGAAGCAGATGTACAGTAAGAGTTGGAAAGAAAGATACAGAAAGTTTTAATATACACAGTGGCCTTAGGCAGGGATGTATGCTGTCACCTTTACTATTCAATCTTGCACTGGAGATGGTAGTCAGGCAGACTAGCAACCATCCAGGCGGAGCTAAGTTATCCAATGGTCAGATAACCCACCTCGCTTATGACGATGATGTGGATGCGGTGCCCGAGACTGTGGAGGAAATTAACGAGATCTTTACAGTAATCCAGAGAACAACCGAACAGATTGGCCAAAAATGCAATGAGTAGAAAACGGAAATTATGAAACTAAATAGAAATGGGAATTATACACAAGAAGAGCAAGTTAGATCACTAAGGGTGAAGAAAGTGGATAAGTTCATCTACCTGGGATCCATTGTCAGTGAGAGAAATTAATTGGACATAGAAAGAAACGAACGAATAGTTGTAGGAAACAGATGTTACCATGCCCTGGCATCTGTAATGAAGAGTCGAACTATCAGCAGAAGAACTAATATAAGAACATATAACATTGTAATAAAACCAACAGCCCTGTACGGACGTGTGACATGGATACTGACAAAAGAAAGGGAGAAGAGACTGGAAATTTTTGAAAACAATATCCTGAGAAGAATCCTCGGCCCAGTATATGATGAAGAAGAGGGGGAATGGAGACGAAGACATAACAGGGAAATTAGAGATCAGACCCAACAACCGTAGATTCAGGATGAAATGCGGGGAAGAAGAACAAGGTGGGCTGAACACTGCGTACGAATGGAGGCACACAGACTACCAAGGAAGGTGATGGAAGGAGGAGTAGAGGGCAGACGACCAGTAGGGAGACCCAGGTACAGATGGATGGATGGAGTAAAGAAGGACGTGGAGAGGGTGGCACCAAGAGAGGACTGGAAAGAATTGGCAGAGGATAGAACCATCTGGAGAGGCATAGTGAAAGCGGTGAAGGGCCGTCCGGCCTGACAACCAGCAGAGAGAGTAAATACATAGATAAAAATAGACAAATAGATGAATAGACAAATAGGATAAAGTAAATTATTACTTATAAGTAAACATGAAGGAATTGATAAATAAATGAATAGGTAAGTGAATAGATGGATACATGAATAAACGAATGAATTGGACAAATGAATAGGGAAGGTACCTGTAAACCTGATGAAGCTGATAACATATAAAAAGGCTTCTTTCTTCCTCTGTGTTCATAAGTATTTTGTTTTGTTTTCCCTAAAATCACTGATGTCCATTCGGGTTGGAAAAGAATCAAGACAATAAAAAAAAAAAAAAAAAAAAAAAAAAAAACCGAAAAAATCAGAATCCTTCCCCCCACCCCCCCAAAAAAAAAAAAAAAATCTTTATCAATAGGACCGAATAAGACGTTGCTACACTCTAAGGCCTTAGAAAAGAAAATTAAGAAAATAAATCATTCTCCTTTTTTGAAGGGATCTATTTGCAGTTCTCTCTCTCGCACACGTTAGGGCTTGGGAGAGACTCTTTGGCGAATGTTTAGCTTCTGCACTCGGCCAGACTGGAAAGTTGTGAGCTGTAAGGAAGGAAGAAGAAAGTTTGGGCCTGGAATCCATGAAAGGGTAAAGGCCAAGGGACAAAGCCTGGAATGGAGGGGGCGAGACGTGGGAAGGAAGAATCCAGTGGGTTGGTTTCAGGCTTTTGAAGCAGTGGGTTGGAATGGAAGTTCCAGGGGAAAGACCGGAGAGGGGAACTGGAAATCACCACAGGGTTAGAGGTGGAATAGGAGAAGGAGAGGAGAGGAGAAAGGAGGAAGAGGAGAAGAGGAAGAGGAGAGGAAGGGGAGAAGAGTAAGAGGGGAGGAGGAAGAGGGGAGGAGGAAGAGGAGAGGAGGAAGAGGAGAGGAGGAAGAGGAGAGGAGAAAAGGGAGGGAAATGAAGAGGAGGAGAGGATGAGGAGAAGAGGAAGGCGAGTAGGAAGAAGAAAGGAGAAAGAGGAGAGGAGAAGAGGAAGAGAGGAGTAAAAGGAGAGGAGGAAGGAGAGAAAGACGAGCAGAGGAGGAGGAGGAAGAAAAAAAAGAAGACGAAGAGGATAGGATGAAAGGGAGAGGAGGAAGAGCAAAAGATGAAGAGGAGAGGAGGAAGAGGAGAGGCAGAAGGAGAGTAGTCCAAGGAGAGGAGGAAGGAGAGGAAGACGAGCAGAGGAGGAGGAGGAGGAGGAGGAGAAAAAAAAAGGAAGACGAAGAGGATAGGATGAAGAGGAGAGGAGGGGAGAACTTAACGGAAAGGAAGATTGCCAATCACAGGAGGAAAGAAAAGTTTGGTGAAGAGGAAGAAGAGGAGGAAAGGAGTGGAGGAGAGCGGGATTGGGTGATTAACAACAGTCAGGTTTGGAATGAGTGGCTAATACAACAAAGAATTCGAAAAGTACGAAAGGAAAAGAAAAAAAGAAAGAGAAATGTAAGAAAAGAAGAAAGATGAGAAGGGGAAGAAGAGGAGAGGAAACTGATAGATGTGAAATAAAAGATAATCTGAGTGAAAAAAGATAGAAGATAAAAAAATGATTCAAATTAGGTTGCCGTCTTTAAGTCTCTGGAAGATTGATTTTAATAGAACTGCATAACGCCAGCCAAAAGAAAATATATAAAAATCAAAAAAAGCGTTACCGTGTTGTAGGAATGAACAGATATGAACTTGATCCCTTACCTGGATAAAATTGCCCGGCAGTGACTGGCATAAACAAAATTAAGAATCGAATATTTGACGCAGCCCGGAGGGATTCCTCCCCGTCTTCTCCATTTCTTCATGAGGGGACGGAGAGGGGGGGGGTCGACGATGTAATGAAGCGGCCTTGCTGTGGATGTGCTGCGTCTTGCAACACTACTTCTGACCCAGGGCAGTGGGCGAGATGTAGGAATGACCCGTCATCCAGCAGGAGCTAAGATAAGAGGGAGGGAGGGGGGTGGATGGGATAGGGATGGAATGGGTGGGAGTGGATTTTATGCCTTTTTTTTTTGGCTACCTCCCTTGTAAGGGGGAGAAAGTCTTTGGTATATGTTTGGTATATGTTTGGTATATATATATATATATATATATATATTATATATATATATATATATATATATATATAATGTATATGTACTATATATATATATATATATATATTATATATATATACATATATATATATAATATATAAATATATATAAATGTAAATCGAATATGGACGGCAGAAGGTTAAACTTGAGGTCTGTATCTTGACTGAACAAAATTGCAAGTGTTTAACCAGAAGAAAATCATAAAAGGTGTTTCATCCTCGCAAGGAGGTTGGATCGAGAGGGCAGGAACCGCTGGTGACCAGAACGGTGTTTGAATAAATGGAGGAGATTACAAGGGACCATAAGATTTACACTAGGCAGTTTCATGTCCCTTACCACATACATTTTTAATATATTCACACGTTTTCGCACTTACGTTGGTTCGCTTTCTTGATACTTTACTCTGCGCATGAGCAAAACGCTATGTACTCAGGTAATTACGTACAGTGTGGTTTTTCTCTTATACAGTTGTGGAAAAAAGAGAATATGTATAATTGTGGCAACACAAATGTTGTCAGATTTGGTAAAATTAATTAGATTCAGATAGACCTCAGCATTTGATAATTGATTTGTATAACAATAGTCGGTTAACCA
>NC_134813.1:44605565-44610565 GCF_046742065.1 Oratosquilla oratoria | reverse complement strand
CCACCTCCTGACAAACACATTGGCAAGTATGAGGGCAGGAGTAACTACTACACACAATAGCGGTAGTTTATGGCCTAGAGCGATGTTGGGCGAGAGGAGAACCGAGCCCACAAACAAAACAACATCTCGTGAAAGCGGTAGTCTTTCAATCGGCATTGAGAATGGGCGTTCCCAGCCCCTCCCGTCCTCACGCATCGCTGTACTGAGTGAAGGGTGCACGTGTTTAACCTTCCGTGGCTTTGCGTGGGTCTACCAGCTCCGCGTGCCTGGTCGTCCTCTCGTGTTTGCGTCGAGTGTTGGGCTTAACCACGCGTCAGGTGGAGTTACATAAAAGGCTCTCCTCTCTATCTCCCTCTCTCTCCCAAAGCCTACTTTAGTTATATAGGTCGAGCGTACTATGTCCCGGAATCTATACACTAAAGCTTTTTTTTTTAACCTTGGAACTTGTTTACTACGGTGACTTTTTGTAATTTCAATAAGATCACGTGGCATAAGTCAGAATAATGTCTGTAGTGTGCGTCGTTTAGCAAAGAAGTTAATTGAAGTGCATTTGAAGAGGTTAATTAAAACGTTTTTCTTGCATAGAGTCGAGAATTTCAAAAAGTAGAAAAATATATATTTAATTAATCATCCTGAATGACACTGAGATGAAATTTTGTTGACGATCCCAAATGGAGGAGAAATATTTTTTGAGAAAAAAATCTTCCCCACCGACCCAATTGAGGCCTTCCTTCGGCTGAATAAAAAACCTGTTTGCAGCTAAATTACACATACAACACAACGCCACTTGTGACCGGATGTGTCAACATAATTTTTTTTCTTTAAGTATAATCATTACTCCCTTTCTCCCTTCGATGTTATATCATATTATTGTGAAATATATTTCCATGATGTCATACTGTATCATGATACCGCAAATTATATTAACTCGATAAGATTCCATGAAAACAAGTCCTTACGATATGCCCATCCCATCGAACTCTTAACCAGGCTGATATTACTGATATTATAATTTCCTGTGATATCATTAACATTGTTATATAAAAGAATGTCATACCATCACAGTTACCCTTATCATCATCACTAAAACAATTTTTTTCTTAATACATTACGACCATCTAAGACATTTTTCCTTTATCCCCGAGAACATTCCTCTGCATAAATTGATCTCTGATCTTCCTTAGCTCATCATTTCATCTTCACTTTTTTAGACATGACAAAACTTCTTACAGTTTCATTGTCCACGTAATTAAAAACCTGGTTAGGCTGTTCTTGTTGTTCTTGAATTAGGGTACTTGTCACGATTGCTGCATATTCTTAAGATTAAGATTAGCTCGGTTAGACCACCCGCTGTCGCGGAAGAGGTTTCTGAATGAGAGGAAGAAAAGTCTGTATGAAAATGAAAGGTTAGTTACGTGTTAAAGGGGATATTTTCAGTGAGCACAATTAATAACGTCTTCTCTGTCAGTTTATTGGTATGGCCTCGGTTGCAGGTGAGCGTCTCCCTGCGTGAACACTTCCATCTGTCGTTCTGTTCATTCTGTGAAGTCAGTTGTCACCTACCGTGCCACACTTGTCTCTCTCCTTCAGTTAAATAGAATTGTCTGACATTAGACAGGCTATAACAGATAAAGGGGGTCACCAGATAAATAAAACTAAATGGCATTAATGAGAACATAAGTAAAGACAATCATTACAGTATGAGAATGAATATCTTAATTTGTGTTTTGCCAGAGCCCTTAGACCAAACATCCATTATTCACTGGTTTGAGTCCTGCCCACCTCCATTTCCTTTGACCTTCATCCTCAATGTCACTTGCTGAAGCCCCGCCCCTTCAGCAATCACTGTATCCTGATTGGCAGAGACAACTTGATCCCGGCTGGCAGTCTAAGGGCTTCAGGAAATAGAGGTCTCTCTGCTGAGAATCTCCGAATTTCAGAAATCTTTGATATTAGCAAGGAAAGCTTCCAAAATATAGAAAATTCCAGGAACCAGGAGCATTTTGTGTATATTCCAAAGGCGTATTCATGTCGACTTTTTTATTCTTTTTTATATATTTTTTTGTCATTACCAGCAAAGAGGTCTGTGACTTGTCATCATCCTACGACCGTCCACTGTACTCCAGATCTACCCTTTTCAATGAAATACACGTTGTTCTAAGGTCTGCAGTGAGTTTTTTATATGAACAACACCTAACCCTATGGTCCAGCCCTAGCCCATCCATAGTTATTATAAACTCGAACTATACTTGATGTCAACAAACAATTAATGGAAACATCAAACCATTTTTTTCTTAGTATCTTCTCAGGATCTATTTTGAGAATCTCGGAAAGACGAAGACAAACACGAAGACTAAGACTAAGGCTAAGACGATCATGAAGACGAAGACGAAGACGAAGACGAAGACGAAGATAAAGATAAAGATGAAGACAAAGACTAAGTTTAAGACTAAGATTAAGATTAAGACTAAGGTTAAGACTAAGACGAAGATTAAGATGTAGACTCCTTACCCTCAGTGCGCGTCTTTCAAGAGTGTTCATGATTGGTCGGGGGGTGGGGGTGGGAGAAAAGGGGCGTGGCTTATTTACTATCAGACTGCCACGGTGATTATACTTTCATTTTACATTTTCTATTCATTCAAACCCTACCTTAAGAACAGATCCTCCCTTCTGCTCTTCATCTAGCCTCCCTTCCTTCCTTATTACTCCTAAATTGATCCAAATTTGTTATTCTTTTTGGTACACCATGCCTCTATTTCCTTTATGTTCTTCTAAGTTCTTTAGCTTTTCCTGGCATTTCACATATCTTCATCTCACACTCGAAGATTCTTTCTCATCTTTAAGAGTCCTCGAAGTCTTAATTTGCTCCACAGAACTCATCCATGAGTTTTGAGCTATTGGTCTAGTAGTCTGCATTTGGTTTGGTGTGGATTTCTCTAGATATCACAGTAAAGTTCTTAGTTTCAGATCATCGTTACCATATTGAACTACTATGGCTTTTTATTTGTATATGATTTACATGTTCAGCACTCATGTTGCTGAACAGGTAGTTTGTAGTTCTTTGGTCAAGTTGAATTACATTTGAAGAGATTATATGTTCTTCATTATCTCTGTACATCGATGTTCATAATCACGTTCGTTCTCAGCTTTTGAACATAGATGATTTGTTTGTTTTCTAATGAATCATCAAGACAAAGTGTAGAGATCAGATATTCCTCAATATCTATGAACACCACTATTCATATTTCTGTTTAACGCCAGTCTCTGTGAACAACATTGTTCATATCTATGTTGAACATCGACCTCTGAATAGAGTCGTTCACATTGGCGCTCCTGCGTCCTTCCTTCCTTCCTTCCTCCCTTTCTCAGGCAAGTTATGAGTATCCCTTACGTAAAACTGGCTGTAGTATGACGAACTCGCCACTTTGGCTATTTTTAGGACCTGTTTCAGCCAGAGTTTTGCCATTCTGTTCGATGTGGCCACCCCTGGGCTATCTTTCCTCTACCAAATATCTTCCTTTGGTTTATGAAACCACGTCCATTTTCTATCTTATGCATCATACCTTTTTTCCTCCTTGATCTACCAGATTTTTTTAAATCTCGTATTAAAACGAATGATCTTCTTTTGACACGTTAAACAATTCTAAGATCTACATCAAAAACCATAGTGGAATTTTCTATTTGTTTGTTTTATTCTGCTTTATTTCATTTTGTGTTCTTATAGGTCCTCCATATATATACTCGTATATATATATATATATATATATATATATATATATATACATATATATATACATATATATATATATATATGCATATATATGTATATATATATATATTATATACATGTACATATGTATATATATATATATATATATATATATCTATATATAGAGATACACACAAATATATATATATATATATATATATATATATATATGCGGAAAAAAACACCAAGGGAAAAGAGGCTAATGATGAGAACCGTGGGTATCTGTCCGTTCCCAACTCCAAGTGCTCAAACGTCAATGGAACAAAATCTCACCAAGGCAGGCCTGAAACTGGCATTCAGCACGGGGGGTAAAAATTGGCGACGTTGTGAGAAATAAAATTAAAAACAAAATAGAAAACGAAGACAACAGTTTTTAATTTATAGAATTCCTTGTAAAACCTGCCCCGCTAGTTACTATGGCGAAACTAGCAGAGGAATTCACAAGCGGACAACTGAGCACAAAAATGACATCAAAGCCCACCGGACGTCCAACTCTTTAGTGGTACACATCGACAAATTTGGCCATTTGCCGGATTGGGAAAAAACAGAGGTGCTCCATACTGGACTCGATAGAAAGGAAAGGAGGACAATTGAGGCAGCATACATTACCTCACTCCCATGCAGCAACCATCGGGACGGTTTCGTCAAGCTGGCGAGGATAGCAAGCGGACTAATCATCCATGAGGCAAGACGAAAGAGAGATGGCAGCAGCATTGACCGAGGGGGAACGGGGTGAGCTGTGCGGGTATATAAGTTGTCATTGTTCTATTTGTGTACACTCTGAAGAAGTCCTAGTTGGACGAAACGTCAGAAATAAAACTTCAACGGATTCTTGGTGTTTAAACTCACCACCCTACCACTCATTCTGTCTTCACACCTCAATATATATATATATATATATATATATATATAATGTATACATATTACATATATATATATATGTATACAGCGCTTGGTCATCAGTTTATCTTTTCCTTTGTGGTTTTTCCGCATATTTAGAATCACTAGTTTATGTGATTTCTCATGCATCTATCTATCTATATATATATATATACATACATACATACATACATACATACATATATATATATATATATATACATATATATATATATATATATATATATATATACATATATATATATATATATACTTCGATATAAAACAGCTCTTTATGAATCTATGCGTAAAAGGGGCTATAGAGGCGGTAAAGAGGACAGTCAACCCTATG
>NC_134813.1:44598065-44600565 GCF_046742065.1 Oratosquilla oratoria | reverse complement strand
AAAATGTAAATACTATACATTAACGTCATACGTTATAGGTCTGAAATTTATATCTCTAGCCTTTTTCTTTATTTTGTATATTATATATTAATTTTGTTGTTGCTGTTACTAGATTAATAATTTTAGGTGATAGTTGACTGTCACAGTTGGAAGTTCAGGGAATAGTGTGTAAGCACGGAATTATTGATGATTTGCTATTATCTGATATCCTTTCTATATTTGATCTCCCACATCCCCCCGCATCTGTCCATGACCTAAGAGATGCTCTCAGTGTCAATTAGAATTACTGAATAAATTAAATGACCTAGCAGTTAGGGTTCCTCAGAAATGGCGTTGCGTTGAAAGGGGGCGTCACTAATTCACTCTCTGTGTCGCATTCTTTCCAGCCACGTGACCCTTTCTGGGCTGAACGTTGTCTGTGATAATGAACAAAAGGCGGTGCTTGAACTCTCTCCTATTCTGTGATAAATGTCGACACGCAGAGGCTTGAAAAATACCTCGTTACTTACATTAGATTTTTGTACAGTGTTGAAGAACCTCTCTATACATTTAATTTTTTTTAAGATGTTTTATCATATTACGTTTATTATTTTTTACAGATAGGTAATTCTTGTCAAAGTATCTGTGACTGAGAAACATTATTTTCTATTTATCTATTCATTTATTTATTTTTCATTTATTTACTTATTTATTGATCTATTAGTTAATTGATTTATCTATCTATCTATTTATTCATTGGTTTGTTAATTCATTTGTTTATTTACCTATTTGTTTATCAACCAGTTGATTAATTAATTGATAAACTTATTTATTTGTCTATTGATTGATTGATTGGTTGGTTGACGGATATACTTAACTCTTTATTTTTTTTTTTACAGTTTTTCCACAATTTTGGTCGGATATATATTGATTGTTTTGGATACCTATTACAGACATACAGATACACAGGCAGCTCCTGTTTTATATTAGACAACTAGACAACTGCATTCGAGAGCATGAGCCTGCCCCGCCAGACGCTTGTGGTTGTCAGATAAGCCATTGCGTTTTTATTTATTTTTTGTTTTGTTTTGTTTTTTACTTTACCTACCAGCTTGCTAGTTCTATCGTAATCTCCTCTCGACGTGGCTGGATTAAGTCATAGTCGCTGCGGGGAATTATTGATGATATGTAGAACAGACCAGATATGCTGACCTTTAGTTACACTGATATTAGATAATGAATAAATGAATAGATAAATAAATGGAAAATAAGAAGGCAGAACATATACGAGAGCTATGCAAATCTAAAAGTAAACCCCCCAAAAAGTCAATATATTTGTGAAAAAATATAATAATGCCATAATAATTTTGTAGATAATGGTCAGTCAGTCACATACTTTGACGTTGTACTTGTATTGATTTATAAAACAAAAGAGAATCTCACGTCAATTAGTCCTCTGGTACTAAAAACTGGAACTCATTCGCATAAGATAAACACTATTATTGTTTGCATCATATTTATAATTGGAAAAAAAAAAACATTATCTCCCTTAAGGATATGTACATTAATCAAAGCAAACATTCATTGCCAGCTGGGATAAAAAAGGATGGCGATAATATGCGTTATTTTTGTTATTGACAATAGAAAAGTATTTAAATTTTCTATATTGATAATAATTACACGATTATATAGCCATCTTCTATATAGATTTCACACTATTCATACCATACAGTATATTCGATTGAAGAGTGTCATTATGTATTCACTCAACAAAGGATATATATACTTTGGCCTTATGAAACATTGACACAATATGATAGATGTATGAAGAAAAATGAAAAATTATTTATGTTTACAGGAGAATGAGTTGTCTGGCTCTCCTTAATCATAAGTGTTGCCAGTTACTATATATTTGGTGTTTTTCGTGATTACGAAAAATCAGTGATCGATCATGAAAAATAACCAAACAATAACAATAACAAACAATAATAACAAAAATAATAATAAACAAAATGATAAACAAAAATAATAATAATAGACAAAAATAACAAAACAATGACAAACAATAACTGCAGAAAGACAATGGGATGTTCTATTCCAGACACAAATGTTCGCATTTTCAACGACAATACTTATTTACAGAAAAAAAATCTCGCCTCTCTTATCTGTAACCAATCTTTTAATAACATGTCCACTTTCAGTAAGAGCCAACCAGTGAAAAATTAAAATAAAAGAGTAAATGAACAGATAAAATCTGCACCATATTTTGCAACTAGAACTGCAACTCAATAAGGTTACAGGTCGTCCGCGGGAATAAATGATCATTAAGGGCCCAAAGGTCGCATGTTCCTTACTAGGTAGACTCATCACACGGGCGTTTGACTGCCGTTCGAGTCCTGTTTAGTGATTCTGACAAAAGACATTTATGTTTAGGCAGTTTGCAGAGTAGGTAATGACTGAAAAAAGGTCCAAGAAATCTAATTTCCTAATATTGAAACTGGCAGACGAACGAGTAGAGTAG
>NC_134813.1:44588065-44593065 GCF_046742065.1 Oratosquilla oratoria | reverse complement strand
TCTTAAAACTTGCTTAGGTGTTTATCTAAATGAATTATTTCTGCAAAATTTACAGCGTATAATTCCAAGAGCCTTCATTTCTCTTTATCGGAGTAAATTCAAAGTAGTTTCATGATCAGGGAACATATAATGACATCTAACAATACACTGCTTGAAGGATGCATTAGAGTATGGCTTAGCGATGCAAGCCAGTGTGAAATGTCAAAGGCCTAGAGGGAAGCTTTGTGTTGTTGTGCTGTACAGACATGCATCCGAGTTACTTGTGGGCATGGACGTCCAGAAGGGGGGCAAAGGGAGGGGTCATTTGCCCCATCCTGGAATTTCTGGGAAATAAATGAAATGCAAGGAAAATACAAAATGAATAAAAAGTTACATAGAAAATGCAAAATTAATAAAATACCATGTACATTTAACAACTGTTTATTACCGTAATTTGAAGTATTTTGATATAACCTTATACCATTAACCGTATATGTATAATATCTTTTATTTTGCCCACGCCTACTAAAGTTCCTGCTCACGCCCTTGCTTGTAGGGTATGGTAGATTTCCACAGATAAACCTTAGGCTAGTGAAGGGCCGACTGGAGTCTCCTGGAAGCAGGCACAAGTTGGCAGATTCCAGAATGGGTTAATCTTTATACGTTAAAGCCTTTTGGTTGGTGGAATTCATCTGAAGCAAATTGTCTGGCAGGCAGACAAGATTCATACACAAGACGACGCCACTATCTATTGGGTGAAGGCACTGTTTAAATTTATAGGATAATTTTGGAATAGAAACAACGATTGTATAGACTTGCTATTAAAATGGGGTTACAGGTTAGGAGGGCAATATTTTGTTCGTTTCTTAAACGATAAATCATAACAGTGCTAGAAATGTTACAATTTACGGGATAGACATTTGAGAAACAATTGCCCTGTGGACACTGGAATCTATTAATGTCTTATTGTTCAGACAGACGCTAAGATATAAAAGGTTATTTTTTTGGAGCGTCGTAGGGGACAACAGTGTCGTGTTGGATAGCAACATTGTTGACAAGCATAAAAGGTTTACGGGGGCAATATATCATGGCATGAAAGTTGACACTGTCGAAGGTTGTAGTGCAGGACTTCTGCAGTCTCGGTATAGGCAGTCACGGTCATAAGCCAGCGTGTCCGCATGCTCTACCAGTTCTCGCATTAGTGTTTATATCAATTTCATATGTGATGGTGCTTCGAGTACTAGTTTCTTGTATATTTACTGAAGTAGAATTTTGTTTTTCCAATGCCACTCACATCTTCTGCCGCTTTAAGAAGGAGAAATGCCTCGCGATCGAGCAGGTCTTGCGAAGTTCAAGCCCAAATCTAGCGACACATCCGAACAGCTGCATGTAGTGACGCGTCAGGCAGAAGATACCGCGGGGCTGCTTCCCCGTGCGTCTCCTCCGCCTTTGCCACCTCTTCCTCCACCACCACCACTCCCGCCGCTGACGTCGCCGCTGCCGCTGCACGTTTTTGAACGCGTGAACCCAACGCGTCTCGCTAATTGCACGCCCCACTCTCTCTCCATGCAAGAGTACAAGGTAAAAGACTCGTAGACAAACAAGGAGATGAGGATAGGATTCTACATGAGGACAGAAATCTCCGTATATTGCGAGGTCAGATGACGGTTGTAACGTCAGACGACGGCAAACGTGCCCCCCCCCCCCCCTACCAACTCTATATCAAATGCACGAAACAAAGATGTTGGACGGCTGTGTAGGCGAAGGGGATAATTGCTGGGACGGCAGATAAAGAAATAGCTGTATCTGGGACTCGTGGAGCTCCAGTCATCATGTCAGTGGAAAAATATTGACATTCCGAGGACACATGAAGCGTCGAGTGCAAATATCGGAGACTCCTTGGTGCCCGTTTGGTGTCAGGGTAGAGTTGGCGGGGGAATTTCTAGATGTGTAAACAAACTGCAAGCTTGTCGATGCAGCGGGTGATGTGTATACAGCAAGAGGGAGCCGGTTACGTCTACCCTTGGCAAGGAAGGAAGGAGAAGATGAAAGACGCAGGTAGACAGACAGGTAGATGGTAAGAGGAAGAGACAGGCAGGTAAACGGAAGGAAAGAGACGGCAGGGAGGCGGAGGGCGTCTGTCTGCACGGGAGAAAACAAACGAACGATGACATTAAACTTGCGTAGTCTCACACTTCGGTGGATCCTGCTAGGGTGGTGAGGCGGTTGGAATGATGATGATGCTCACAATAGTAGAACACATGATAATGATGATGAAGTTCTTCTTCATCATCATCATCATCATCATCATCATCATCATCATCATCATCATCATCATCATCATCATCATCATCATCATCATCATCATCATCATCATCATCATCATCATCATCATCATCATCATCATCATCGTCATCATCATCGTCATCGTAATCGTCATCATCATCATCATCATCATCATCATCATCATCATCATCATCATCATCATCATCATCATCATCATCATCATCATCATCATCATCATCATCATCATCATCATCATCATCATCATCATCATCATCATCATCATCATCATCATCATCATCATCATCATCATCATCATCGTCGTCGTCGTCGTCGTCGTCGTCGTCGTCACCACCACCACCACCACCACCACCACCACCACCACCACCACCACCACCACCACCACCACCACCACCACCACCACCACCACCACCACCACCACCACCATCACCACCATCATCATCATCATCATCACTATCATCATACTCTAATCTTACCCTTTCACTGTGCCACTCTCGTAAGTCGGGCAAGACCCGCCCTGCCAAGTCTCACAACGGGAGCGCGCTGGCTGGCCGACTGACCGACTGGCTGAATAGCTTAGTAACAGACCGGCTGACTGGCACACTGGCAGGCGGAGGTGGGCAGTGAATGATAGATTACCAAGCAAACGAAAACTGACAAGAAATCTGGAAGCGAACCAGCTGCTGAGCCGGTAGATTGCACGAGTTGTTTTAGTGATTCAGAAATGATAATACCGACTGCAACTCACAGGCTCGGTGGCTGGAGACGTCGAACCGTATTCAAGCGCGTTTGCAGTGTTGAAACGTATTCAAGTTAGTTTGCCTGGGAAGCTGAGGTCAACGGGGGGTACTGATTGATCTACACGTATCGTTTCGCCTGTGTATTCTTTTAAAAATGATGTGTATTATTCTAAGGAAAAGGAATTTTGACATACGGCATATAGGCTTATCTCTTTGGTAGCCTACCTGAGGTGTTTTAGCAACCTTAACACGCTGGCTAATGGTGTAACTGACGCGTTTGAACTCTTCCATTGTGACCTTCAGTTGATTAAGATCGATTGGCGTCAGAACACCATATCTAGAGGACTTAACTTGCTGAAGAGAGTTAACCTATGAAGCCTCAATCAATCGATGGTTCCTTCCACTTGAATAAGATTGTCTTGCGTTAGCAGGAACAAAGTCTCGTAAAGGTGGAGACCGTGTCTTTAGGGCCAAGGCAGCTGGGGCGAGTGGCAATCATTTGCAGTTGTTGGGTATTGAGGAAGGGTGGACATGCAGTCGATATCAACTTAGGGATGAACGAAGGACCAGTGTATTTGGGGACAGGTGAATTTGGGGTGTGGAATTTTGGGTATCAACTTCCGTATGCTTAATCGAAAAACGTAGGACCTAAAGTCAAGCGTTTTCGTAGATGCCGCCCGTACTCTCTTGGAGCATAAGGTTTCGTGATAAGGTCTATGGCTTAATGTAACTCGTTTTCGTTCTACGCGGCCCTAAGATCCTCAGGGGGGATGTTGAGGAGGGCTACGACGTCCATGGTGGGAACTGGGGAGTAAAATTAATGATAAAAGTACAATTTGGGCAACGCGAAGTGAGGTTAGGAAGGACGTGGAGCTGGGGGTAAACAAACATGCAGCAGCGCAGACACGGGCGTCGGAGAGGTGGGTCGGCTGTCTGCCTATCCTCACGGATCTACGTTCGATCGAAACGCGCACGCACGTACGCACGCACGCACGCACGCACGCTCCCCCCATACCCGCGCGCTTGCACACACACACACACACACACACACACACACACACACACACACACACACACACACACACACACACACACACACACACACACACACACACACACACACGACTCGATGGCGCAGTGGTAGTGTTCGCGGCCGCCACTACGGCGGTCCGAGTTCGATTCCCGCCCAGAGCTGAAATAATTTCAGTGTCGCAGCGTTGCGAGTCGTTACTCCAACTCGTGCGGGGGTGGGTTGTGTGTGTGTGTGCGGGTGTAAGGTCATAGCATTACCCATAGATCGGTCATATACAAGCTTTGATCTCTCTTCCGGGAGGGAAATAGCTGTCGATCACGAGTCCAACACGTGATCCAAGCCCATGGTGAACCATGGTGAATCACACACACGCATCAACTTTAAAGGTTGAACACAAAAGAGCACCATATGTGAGGAGAGAATGGATTAGGTCTTAGGGAGGGTGTGTTACGATTCTCAGAAAGAACGAACTGGTAACTGAAGAAGAAAGGATAGTAGAAGGAGAAGAAAGCTTAGAAATAACAGACACAAAAGTCCAACTTTGAGCGGTTAAAGTTATAATTAGCACAATTTAGTATACACGATGATGCCAGGAAGCTGAAAGTTTAAATCTGAGGACATTATTCGGGGTTTGTTCATATCAATGAGAAAAACAAACAAAAGGAAATACTTGTTCGAATAATTCTTTTAAACTATGGAGAGATGAATTAAAAAAAATACTAACGAGAGAAAAGGAGAATTATGGCAACATCAGTGGGTTCCATCTGTGTGTATAAGTGTATGTGGGTGGTATACAAAAATATCCTTCTCTGTGGTACAAGCCCATTGTCATGTGTACATGTGTATCTACGAAAATTGTAAATGAAGAGCTTCATGTCTTCATGATTGTCAAAATATTTACCAATATTATTATTGTCAACCTTATCATTATTATTAGTTATTAT
>NC_134813.1:44558065-44563065 GCF_046742065.1 Oratosquilla oratoria | reverse complement strand
TCCTGGAATTTTGCCCTCTCATGGAGCCCTCCAGGGATCCACAAAAAATAAATAAATGATAAACATTATCATGAATTATAGCAACTATTAGCATTTATCGACCCCGTGGATAGTTCTATCGGGCTCTCAGGGTTGAGGGTGACCACTTCGAAGATCCCTGGTCCAGACCATTTCTCGTGTGGTGGCAAAGGTTCCAGTCAGAGAACGGGAAGACTTCAGTGTAGAAAGTGTTTGTGAAAACAGACGCACCTTTCAAACACTCAAGAAAAGGAAGACAAGATAATAAAACACAGGGTGGAAATAGGCTGTGAACGGAGAAAACTCTAGACAAAGAAGAGAAAGCGATGTTATGGCAGTAAAAGATGGGACAAAGCTAAAAAAAGTACATACTTTTCAACTACTCAGTATAATGAAGATAAGATAGTGCAATGTATCCCTGGGTTTAGATTTAAGATGAAAATAGGCAAGAACTGGTTTACTAATAGGGTCGTCAACGAATGGAATAGACTTAGTAACTATGTAGTTAGTAAGCGCTGAAACTATCGGTTGTTTTAAGGGAAGGTTAGACAACTTTATGGATGGTGATGGTAGGTGGTAATGGACGTGGAACTGCCTAGTGTAGGCCTTATGGTCTCTTGTAGTCTCTTTCATTCTTATGTTCTTAGGATACAGCAAAAGGACAAACTTGAGTGTGTAGAAAGGAGATAATCTGAAAGTTAAGGTATTAAGAGATCTACAAGTGTGTAAATCGTTTAGGGTATTAGAAAGGAATATATAAATCAATGTCACAGTTAGACTATAATTCGGGAATAGACAACCAAAAAAAAGAGAGAGAGAGAGAGAGAGAGAGAGAGAGAGAGAGAGAGAGAGAGAGAGAGAGAGAGAGAGAGAGAGAGAGAGAGAGAGAGAGAGAGAGAGAGAGAGAGAGAGAGACAGAGAGAGAGAGAGAGAGAGAGAAGAGAGAGAAGAGAGAGAGAGAGAGAGAAGAGAGAGAGAGAGAGAGAAGAGAGAGAGAGAGAAGAAAAATAGAGAGAGAGAGAGAGAGAGAGAGAGAGAGAGAGAGAAGAGAGAGAGAGAGAGAGAGAGAGAGAGAGAGAGAGAGAGAAAGAGAGAGAGAGAGAGAGAGAAAGAGAGAGAGAGAGCGAACGTGCTAATGGGTAAGTGTCATTTCTACCCTGCCAGAAGTCCCCCTAAGCGTCTGCGCTCACGTGAGTGTTGGAAACGTGGCCAGAAACATTCAAACAAACAAACAAACAAACAAACAAAGAGAGTTGGTCGCTTCGATGACCAGCTCAGCATAGTCGTCGAAAATTGGTCTCGCCACTCGAAGTCCAAACTCGCCGAATAACTCGCCGAGAAATGTCGAATATCTCGCACACACGGATATCCTTTGTATTAAGTAGTTGGTTTCACTTATGAGTACCACATTGGCTAGAGTCCTTTACGAGTCTGTTACGAGTGGTTCCGCATGCCGTATGTTTACGATGCAATAACAAGTCTGCTAAGTCATAAGAGACGCGTCAACATCGTAAATCTACGACCTAAAGTTATAAGCCATTCACAGGATATACGAGATGGCAATTGGCACTGTAGTACCTGTAAGTGGAAGCGGTAGTGCTAAAAAGCCAGCATATTCATGCTGAAGTATATTGTAGATAAAATTTTATGATGTTAGCCAAAATGAAATGTGACCTCTCATCCGGGAGGGAAATAGCTGTCGATCACAAGCCTAACACGTGACCCAAGACCGTGGTGAAACACACACATACACTCACACACACGCATACACACACACACACACACACACACACACACACACACACACACACACACACACACACACACACACACACACACACACACACACACACACACACACACACACACACACACACACACACACACACACACACACACACACACACACACACACACACACACACACACACACACACACACACTTCAACGAATGGACGGCTTAGAAGACGTTCTGAAGAAAAGTGAAGTCTGTGGATCCCAACGCAAAGAGAAGTGCCTAGTGTTTTTTGCAGGGTGGGGGGAAATTGCTCGTGGAGTAGTGGGAACGTAGGGAAAGAGGAAAAGGGGAGGGATTACTGAGGGAAATGGAAGGAAATGAGGAGGGAGTAGACTTTGCCCAGCCAGACAAGCGGAAGGTAAACAAAAGACTTAGCGAGGATCAAATGTCTAATAAAAATGTAAAGATTAGAAGTATAGAGAGGAGCAATACAGAAGAAAGTGACGAGAATATGTTCCAGGGATTTAAAGAGGGTGGGGGGGACACAACCCCCCCCCCCCCCGACTGATAAGACTAGAGGAGAGAGTTGATAAGGTGATCGAGGACTTGGAACGTAAGTTAGGTAATGTAGACTCCATTTTCCAGAGAATTGAAAGGTTGGAACAACTAGAGAAGGCTAACAGAAACTTAACTGAAGAAATAGAGGACCTAAAAAGACAGTTAGGAAATGTAAAGGAGGAGAATGAGAAATTGAAGAAGAATAGTAATGAAAATAGAGAGAAAATAGCTACAGAAGTTAAAAATTGGAGAATAACTCAAGAAGGGAATAAGGTTTCATTCACTGACATAGTCAAACAGCAGTTGAAAGAACATAATGAAGACTCAGTTATTAAAGTGATGAGACAGAAGGAGAATATAGTAAGAGAATTAGCTGACAAAAAGAAATGTATAATTATATTAGGAATGGAAGAGAAACATAACCCAGATAGAACCGCAAGAATCAAGGAGGAAAATGAAAGAGTAAGCAGTTTATTAAAATTAGTCCAGGAAGATGAACCAGAAATTATAAAGGAAATTGAGGAAAAATTCAGACTAGGAAAATATAGTACAGATAAGACCAGACCAATTAAGATTAAATTCAGGTCACAAACAACGGCAGAGAAAATTCTATCCAAGACAGGGAAACTAGCAACAAATGATCAATATAAAAAGGTATGGATAAAAAGAGAAATGAATAAGGAGGAAAGAGAGGCAGAAAAGAAGAAAAGAATTGAAGCTAAGGCAAAAAACGAGGAAAGAACGGAGTCAGAGAAAGAGAGATTCTATTGGAGAGTAGTGAACATGAAAATAAAGCAGTTCGACATACTAAAGAAAAACATAAGGGAAACAGAGAACACAATGGAAGTGGCAGAAAACTAAGAGTGTCTTACACAAATATAGATGGATTGATAACAGGATTGAATGAACTGAATGATTATTTGAAAGAAAAAGAACCGGACATAATGGGAATTGTAGAAACAAAATTAAAAGGCCCACTACCACCCAACAGTGTAGGACATGATACATACAATTATTGGATTAGAAACAGAGAGAAAAAACAAGGGGGTGGAGTTATGTTCCTGACTAAGAAGGATATAAACGTGAAAGGTGTCATATATGGAAAGAATACAGTAGAGATGATTATGATAGAAGTGGAAGACCGAGATAAGAAGAGCAGAAAATTTGTGATCAATTATGTGCCTCCGAAAACAGCCTCATGGGAGGAGAGTGAACATAAAAGTATGTTAGAGGACACAAAGATAGCATTAACTAAAATAATGGAAGACGGAGGAAGAATAGTTATGATGGGCGACTTTAATTGCAAAGAAATCTGCTGGGAAGAAATGACAGTAAAGAGTGGTGATGACTCATGGGGAAATGCTCTACTTGAGATGATTACTGACCATTCAATGACACAATGGATACAAGAGAACACTAGGTATAGAAATGAAGAAGAACCATCGAGGCTAGACTTAATAATTACATCTGAACCTAGAATAGTGGACAAGATTGAATATAAAACACCAATAGGTAAAAGTGACCACATATTGATTGAACTGGAACTTAATGAAGAAAAATATATGAAAAGAAATGAACAATATAGAAAAGGAAGAATGATGTATGAAAAAACAAACTTTGATAAAATAAGAGAATTCTTCCAACAAGAAAACTGGGAAGAAATATACAAAGAAGAAACATCAGTGGAAGAGAAATGGAATATCTTGACAAAAATTTACAAAAAAGGAGTGGAAAAGTATGTCCCAAGACAAAAACAAGAAAAAGAATATGTAAAATGCTGGTAAAACAAAAGTTGTAGGGAGTTAAAAGACAAAAGAGACAAAGCCTGGACCAGATGGAAAAAAGACAGAAGACCTGAAAAATGGAAAATATATACTGGTTATAGAAATGAATATGTACAAAAGTGCAGAGAGAAAAAAAGAAAATATGAAAAAGATGTTATAGAAAAGTGTAAAGATCAACCAAAACTATTCTACAGATTTGTAAACAATAAACTGAAAAACAAACAAGACTTGGAGAAATTAAGACAAGGAGGAGTTGAATACACTGAGGAAATGGAAATGGCAGAAATTATGAACAAACATTTTAAATCAGTGTTTACAAGGGAAAATATACAACCTGAAGAGATTGAGTGGAAGGAAAAAGTCCCCCCTATGGAAGAAATAGAAGTAACAAAGAATGAAATATTGACACACTTGGGTAATTTTGATGTCAGAAAATCGCATGGGCCAGATGAAATAGCAAACTGGATTCTGAAAGAATGCAGGAATGAACTGGCAGACAAAATACATAGCATAATAAGCAGTTCCTTAAAAGAAGGAAAAGTTCCAGAAGATTGGAAAAAAGCAAATATAGTACCTATATATAAAGGAGGAAATAAAGAAGAACCTACCAACTATAGACCAGTCTCTCTAACAAGTACAATAGCAAAAATATGTGAAAGAATTATCAAAAGTAGATGGGTAAAATACTTGGAAAAAAACAACGTACTAAATCCAAGGCAATTTGGATTCAGACAAGGACGATCATGCGTCACCAATTTAATATGTTTCTATTCAAGGCTAATAGATATAATACAAGAAAGAGATGGATGGGCTGATTGTGCATTTCTAGACCTAAAAAAAGCTTTTGACAAAGTACCACATAAGAAGCGCTTAAGAAATTAGAATATGAAGGAGGAATACAA
>NC_134813.1:44548065-44553065 GCF_046742065.1 Oratosquilla oratoria | reverse complement strand
ATGTTAGGGATGGCAATCATTCTAGTGGTATATTCAAGCATATTGAATTAAATAATCATCCAGTTGATTGGGGGTAATGCCCAGGCAATCTATTATACCAACAACATAATAGCAAGAAATTTAATAGAGTGCAGTTTGATTCATACCACTAGTAATCAAAATACCAACCTACATAAAGGCTTGTACAAACTTGATAATTTCATTTGTCAAGAAATTAATAAGATAATATCAGGTAAAATGTAATCCAACGAATTGACTTAGTGTCGCCCTATATAAGTAGTAGAAACAGTGACCCTTGGCGACTGTGACCTGATGTCGCCCGACCATCGTAAGATAATTGACAATGACCTTCCGCTCTCCTTGGCGACTGTGACCTGATGTCGCCCGACCATCGTAAGATAATTGACAATGACCTTCCGCTCTCCAGGGGGTAATTGGTCGCTACGCTTATTCAAACTGTCCTTGTTCCTTTGTATCATGTATATATTGTCTATGTATTCCTATCACTATGTACTTGTTGCACTGAAGATGTAATATACGAAAGCGCTCTGCTTCGTTAGTTTCTTTTTCCAAGTGGTCTACTTTGCATATATGTATATATATATATATGTATATATGTATATATATATATATATATATATATATATATATATATATATATGTGTGTGTGTGTGTGTGTGTGTGTGTGTGTGTGTGCGTGCGTGTATGTGTGTGTGTGTGTGTGTGTGTGTGTGAATGTGTGTGTGTGTGTGTGTGTGTGTGTGTGTGTGTACTGGGAGAGCGGCTCTACGCTGTGTAGCAATAGCACACTTTCAACAATTGGAAAGATACAATTCTAGTTTTCATTCGTTCTTGACAACAAATCAAACTTCTAGTAAGAGACTTGTAGGACCACTGGAGGGCTTCCTATAACTTAATAAAATCGTCTGATAGCATTTAAGATAAAATACACGAAGAATGTTAGATTGGGTTTGTAGACTCATCTGATGCGTTGTGATCAGCATGTTTTCAGATTCACTTTCCTCGCGTTTAAATTAATTCGATTTTCTTTTGTTTTTCTGTACAAAAAGAAAAAGAAAATGGCGTTGGCAGAATGCAATTGTACAAGTTAGCTTTCGTTGCAGGGAGCATTTTATATTTCTATTAATATTTTTTGCATTACAATAGAAAGTGTTTGTTCATAAATGAAGTTGAATCAGTTTGAGAAGCACCTAGAAACAGTTTTGCATTTTCAGGCGTCATAATCTTCGTCTTTCACTGCAGAATTATTTGGTAAATTTAAGATTTTTAAATAGTTTACTCGTCATTAATGAAAAAAAAAAAAAAAAATCCCGCAGAACCTGCTGGATGCAAATGACGAAGCCATGACAAGACCTCTGGCAACTGCACAGTAATGCGTAACCAAACCGACAAAACGTCGAACAAAAGTGCATCGCGGAAACGAGGTAATAAGCAGCGCTGTCGGATCAAAACCTCTTACGTCTGTTTAAGGACGATTCGATTCGATTATCTCGAACGATGGAATCTAATGGGCCCTGTGAGGTCTCTATAATGCGGATTTAATGACATTTCAATTAAGTCCCTAGTTCGCCTGGTTGTTAATGACGCGCAATTAGCCTGTTTTAGTGGCGTCAATAGTAGAGTGCAATATTTTCTCTTCAGCCTTGTTGTCAGACTCGATAGGAAAAGTGTAGGTATTTATAGACTTTTACGACAATGTCTGTGGGTGAATGGAAGGATTCTCTACTTACGTGCAAATCGATGGAAATAATAGTAATGATAACAACAACAACAACAGTAGCAATAATAACAACAATAGTAATGACAATGGTAACAATAATAATAATGATAATAATAGTACATAAAAGTACTACTACTACTACTACTACTACTACTACTACTACTACTACTACTACTACTACTACTACTACTACTACTACTACTACTACTACTACTACTACTACTACTACTACTACTACTACTACTACTACTACTACTACTACTACTACTACTAGTAGTAATGATAACAATGATAACAGAAATAATAATAATAATAGCAATAATAATGATAATATACAATGATAATTATAATAATAATAATACTGTAGTAGATGTAATAAGCCGTGACTGTTCTTACTACATAGTTTCTGATGGTGATTGATTGATTAATTGATTGATTGATTGATTGAATAATGACGATAACGATAATGATAACAAATAAACGGGGACGATGACGAGTATCCGCAAGTGATGGTCCTGCGGGACGGACGTCGGATAGAGTCTTCTCCCCGCCACCTCTTTACATAACTGATCCTCCTTAATATTCATCTAGATGTGCTGATCCGGTGGGATGACGCTCGGTGTCCGGACTGGGTCCAAGAGTTTTCTATTGATAAGAAATGAAGTTACAGCTGCCTCCATTTATATTGTAGGGTGTTGTGGGAGGTTTATATTTGTATGTCGTAGGTTTACGACGTACGTAATTTTCCGTATCCTAAGTCTTAACTATATGAAAATACAAATTATATTTTCACAAAAAAAAAGAGAAATACACGACTGTAGTACTTAGAAATGAAGCCAGGTGGACATCGTGTATGATATCATATGGTCTACAGAGGAAGGAATTCAGGTTATGAAATGTATGAAAAGATACATTTTGATAATCCTATGATTTGTGAAAATAATTGCATTGGAAAGAAAATCAAAGTTTCTATTTTGATAAAACTGGTATAAAGGAATACAAAGAGAGTATTCCTAGCATTAGAAGAGAACAAAATTCAGTTTTTCTATAACAGAAACAAAACACAAAGCAATAGAAAATAACAAATATTTAGAATATATACCAAGAAGTTGAATTATCAAGTTGTTGGGTCAACTATTAAAATGTAACTAAACTTTAAACTTCTTGCTTATGTACAGCATTTGTCTTTGGCTGTCTGTGGCGTGTCTGGGTGAATTTTTCTTCCCGACATTTATCCAGGAGCTTGTTGCAGTCATTAAGAAAACACTGATGTGTGTTCACAGTTTTTGAGCCCCTGGAACAACCACCTAGCTTGTAGATGCCAGTTGGCCATTTGCATGTCTATTTGTCTAAGCAAATAACAAAAGACTGTTAGTTTGTTTGTTGGAGTCTGACACACTGGATTGTGGACAGACCGACCATCTCCATTCTGGTGGGAATCTTCAGGGTGAAGTTTAGTGCTGAAGGCATTTTCTCTTCTCATACGAGAATTTATCTTAAGGTGTACAACGTGCATGTGATAGAAAGGTGTTGGGCTGGGGTTGTTTGTTTGTGCGTGCGTGTGTATGTGTATATATATATATATATACATATATATATATATATATATATATATATATATATATATATATACTGTATATATATATATATATATATATATATATATGTGTGTGTGTGTGTGTGTGTGTGTGTGTGTATGTGTATGTATGTGTTTGTGTGTGTGTGTGTACGTGTGTGTTGTCTGGATAAGACATCAGGCCTACCTGACAGGGTGGAAACACACGTAGTGCTTACGTATGAAGCCATACTACTAGCACCCCCCTTTGTGTTCGCCCTATGAGTTCAAACCCAAGTCACTGTTACATGAAACAATAGTGCTACTTCAGACTTACTCAGGAGTCACAAAAGAATGTTGATAGAGACGATGAAGACGCATGTGAAAATGAGAAAATTCTATTGCTCTCCTCTCGTCCTCATTCGGAAGTGAAATACATCCAATCAACACTTGCCATCATGTCTATATCACAATGCTTATTTATCGTTGGTGGATTAATGAGGGTCTTATATTCTATCTACCAATTAATAATATTCATTTTGAGTCTCAGGGTTGGAATCTTTCTGGTTGAAGGCACTAGTTACAGTTTTATTACCATTCCAGCGTGCCAATAAGGTATTAGACAAAATTTTCACCTGAAGAAATGTCCTACGCTTCCTTGAGAATGGTTCTCGAAAAACTTCTTTGACTTTGTCGAGTCGAAAATTTTTCAGTTCGATTACTTCTGAGTGCTGGTTTCCTCGTGTCCTCAAGTTCGAATTTCTTCAAGAAGTTCGATTTCCTTTTTTCACCTTTTTCTTACGGATTCTTTTTTCTATATTATCGTCTGTCATGACAGATTCTTGAATATCTTCTATGGTTTATATATGCTATCTAATTTACAGTTCTTCGGTCATATATCTTTGGTAGCTTCACTTTCATTTCTAATTATCGTCTTTGTCTATCTCTCCTTTGGTTTCCTTCTCCAACGATTTCGTCCTTATTTCTTGTCATCTGCACTGAATAATTTGACAGCCATCTAGTCTCCTACTCCTCTCGGTGGCCTCTCCCTTCGTTCTACCTTCTTTCTAGACACACACAGGCAGACACACACACACACACAGGCAGACACACACACACACACACACACACACACACACACACACACACACACACACACACACACACACACACACACACACACACACACACACACACACACACACACACACACACACACACACACACACACACACACACACACACACACACACACACACACACACACACACACACACACACACACAAATATATATCTATTATAATAAAGTAGTAGCCTCTGTCTGTCTGATTATTTATTTGTTTGTTTGTTTGTACACGAACTCCTCCTAGGGTTTTAGAGGTAGACCACATAACCATATATATTCTGATACCCTATCACTCCAGGTACTTGGATAACTATATTTCATTTCGAATAAAAATGGTTAGGGTTAAGGGTTAAAGTTAGGAGGTTTATGTAGCTCTGAAGTCGCGTAGTATTTTTTATGACAAGAATTAATATGATTAAACAAACCATTGTATGTATCCATAAAAATTATTTACATTTGTGAAATTAATGTTGCCACAAACCATGATAGATTTTGTAAGAAGAAAGCATGTTTATGAAAAATGATTGTATAATTTTACCAAATGTTGAAATATTGGTTATTTTTATTTAATTTTTGT
>NC_134813.1:44540565-44543065 GCF_046742065.1 Oratosquilla oratoria | reverse complement strand
TGGTATAACAAATCTTGTTTTGGTTTGAGGCTGCTGCAGACGATGCCTGAGTTTTTCCTCCTGAACATTTCAACTTCGGTTTTAGGCCAACAAGATATGAAGACTTTGGATGGCAATGGGCAACCTTTATGTTATTGTTTTTATTATAAGACGAGGAGCAGATGTCATGAGGTGTTTATCCTTGTCTTCAATTATTATCTTTTGCTCTTGCGCAAATGCATATCGTAGCTACCCATTGCCATTATCCTATGAATATTTCTACATATTCATTTCTTTATTAAAAACATTGCACATTAATGCAACTCATAGAATATGGATCATAGGATCTCCAAGTGAAACCATATTTACATTGTTGAATTGGCGATGACAAGACTTTCGATTTGTACCGTACAGTCGCGCGGCCTGGAGGAAGCTCTCATGACGTATTCTGGTCTCGTCAGCGTATTCAAATGCATTACCTGATTAACTCAGGTTCGTGAGCTAGGATGCGAATGGCGAAGTCCATGGAGGCATTTCATCACATGAAAGCAATTACTTATCACCTCCTCATTGCCTTTGTGTAGGGCTTAATGAATGCCATTAACCCCTAGGAGAGGGAACAAGAATGTGTGTGTGGATTGCATGTGTTTAGGTAAAGGTGAGAGAATTGGGTCTGAGACGCTCTCGAGTGTTCAGTATTGGAATCGTAGAACAACAAAGAAACTGTCGTATTGTATGTCATCTCTTGAGTGTGCAAAAGGAATTTCATGTCTATCTCTGTTACCAAGTCTCATTTTGAACATAAAAATTGAATAGATAAAATCTCTTTGATATAAATACATGCCATCATCTTTCTTGATTAAGTTTCCTTAACATTGGCTCTTCATTAACATAATTTAAAAATTTCCAGCGGTATCTTTGTGATGCTACGTGTTTGGAATTCGGGCAAAATTTTCTCTTTTTCATCGACTGAAGCTTTTAGCTAATGCTAACAAATTTCAATATACATATTTTTTCTTTTCATCAGTTTGTCTTTGTCATCAAAACTCAATATTAAGTGATCTTGTGTAATGTAAATATTTTACATTTTTCATCACTGTTTCCACTTTGCTCATTATAGCTTTCTTACTACTTATATATGTATATATAAAAATAACTATTTTAGTAAACACAAAAAATATAGTTAATGGCTTTGAGATGCTTCTATTGGGAAGATTTTGCTATGTAAACACAAGACGAAAATGTACATAATTTATATCAGTTCTTCGCGTCATAATATATGAGGTTGGTATCTATACACCTACGGAATGAAATTGCCCACAAGGATAGAAGCGCTGGTATACGAAAGCCCATAACAACAACAACAACAACAACAACAACAAAAATCCACACACATGTGCGTTGTATTTTTTTTTGTTACTTGTACCCTCAGATTGTTGTTGTTGTTGTTGCTGTATAAAATATTATTGAGTTCTTATAGCTAGGTCAATATGAAAATGGAATTCCTGATATTTGAGCTGAAGTAGTTCTCATGGGATGGAAAAAGTCGCTATGAGTATAATGCAATTTGATTTATCCATCTAGCTGTCCTAGTTCTCGAGATATTGCATTTTGAATGGAATTAAATCGGGCCTATTTTGTCCGAGGGAATCGGGCCGAAACGTGCGGTCTGACTGATCGCCGATCAAACGTAAACAATGACGGTTTTTACTGACAGGCACAATTTTATATAAAAAATTAGCATATGGTTGCATTATTTGACCTATTTTCTATAAGATGTGTGATTTCCATGTAATTTGATCATGTAATTACGTTTTTATCCTCTGCAAAATTACCCACCACAGCTACGAATACCGTAAAATTACATGAAAATCACACATTTTAAGAAAATAATTTGAATAATTCAATTATATGCAAGGTATTACGCTAATAACCCAATAGTAACAAACTTAATAGTGTAGTTTGATCCATACCACCAGTGATCATAGATAGCGGGCAGGACGAATCGTAGCTGTGGTCCGTAATATTACGGAGGATGAAAACGTAACTTCTCTTCGATCAAATTACATGAAAATCACACATTTTAAAGGAAATATTTAAAATAATTAAACTATAAGTCTATTACACTAATAACATAATAGTAAGAAACTTAATAGAGTGAAGTTTGGTCCATATCACCAGTGATAAATAAGATGGCGGGATGGATGTTGATGTTGTTATCCGATAATCCGACCCGATAGAAAAAAAAAACTAATTTAAACAACCAATTTCTCAGCTCTACCGTAACATACTGACTTTATTTTGGTATTAGAATAATCCACGATACTAGTAGTTTTGGTTCATTATAGTCAGTTGCCCGCACGATAAATTTGTTAGCTCATTTTTTACGTTGAAACATATACCAATTTTTGATCTACTGCTGAATGCAGGCCGCCATGTTTATCTAATGTTTTTATTGACCGACATGTAACTGATGATGTGAATGTTTGAAATTTATTACGATCGTAGTAAATACACTCAC
>NC_134813.1:44530565-44533065 GCF_046742065.1 Oratosquilla oratoria | reverse complement strand
ATCATTATCTTTTTTTTTTGTGAATGTATTATTTTGGACAACCAAACCAGACCCATGGTATGCAAAAATATCTTATGATTTAATTATCTTAAGATTATTATATGAAAAAATATATATATCGTAGCTACAGTGAGTGTCTACCATATGTTTTAGTTTGGTTTGATGTTCCCTGCAACTCATAGTGAAGACGGTGATGACAACATAAACGATGTGAAAGCAGGACTTCATGTATGTCGAAAGTCGGAGGACTTTGAGAGTAAATACCAGGATTTATAATCATTATCATCAATTGGGAGTATACGCCAAGCAATCTCCCATGCAGTCACCCTTCCATCCCACTCCAAACAACTCTAGACAGGTTCGATCAAATATTCCCTTTCGTCTCCTCCATCGAGGGTTGTCTCTTGTGGAGACAACGCTGAAGAGGATCAGCATCAGGGAAGTGCACCACATGATGTCCATATAGCCGGTGTTGGCGTTCACGAATGATGATGGCTGACAGGAACAGATGAGAAGAAAGTATGATCATAATGCGTTTTCTTTCCGCAAGAGGGCGAGGAAGACTTGAGGCATCCCACTTTCGTCTCTCTAAACGCATCGAAAAGAAGTCGCAAGAATCAGTCATTTTGAATTGACAGGGGAAAGGTGTGAGATAATGAAGATGAGATGAGATGAGTGAAGAGGAGATGAGTGGAGAGGAGAGGAGAGGAGAGGAGAGGAGAAGAAAGGGGAGGAGGGGAGAGGAGAGGAGAGGAGAGGAGAGGAGAAGAGAAGAGAGGAGAGGAGAGGAAAGGAGAAGAGAGGAGAGGAGAAGAGAAATATGAAAGAGTAATGAAATGGAATTCTTCGGAAGAATGTAAGGACGACTTCGGTTATGCATGGATGGGGTTTGGATAGATTGTAGTTAGGTGGAATGTAATGGGACGCAGAGGTCGGAAAGTGGAGGAAAGGGACGGGGTGGGGTGCAGCATTCCATCGCAATCCAAACTTCCATCAGTTTGAAAGGCTCTCAGGATGTTCCTCATCCTTCCATCTACTCCCTCATCCAGCCCTCGACTTCCTTCGTCCCTTCTTCGAGATCTTCCTTACCCAGAGTCTTCTTGGCATCTCTTGAGGCTCTTCGGCTTCAGGTCTTTCATGTTCAGTGCCATAAAGACTGCCAGGAGGTCTGTTTACGTCAGAAGCTCGCCGGGGCGCAAGTTTTTTTCCCCCGACCTAAACTATCTCATCGTCGTCTTCCTTGCTAACCTATTTTCCTTTAATCTCTTTTTGGTTCCACCTCATCCTGCGCCTTCCTAACCGTATTCACTTTCAATCAGGCTTTCATAACCTTTTCCTCTCGAGCCGTCTATGGTAATTGACAATTTCTTTCTCTTTTTTTTTTTTTGCAGTCGATTTAATCTTCTTAGTCGTTCGCATACTTATTTTCGTATAGAACTATAGGGGCATCACCTAAATGCTCTTTTGATTTTTTTCTTTTTCCTTTTTCGCCAGTTCTCTTTTAAACAGCATCCAATTCTCTTCTTCCCGTTTCGGATCATATGCCTTTATATTCTCATCAGTTTTCTCTCCGTATGCAAAAAATGGCAACCGACTTGGGTTGCGGCTAAGGGTCTCCAGGTGTAAGCATCTCCTTTGAGTAAGTCGTTATGGTGCGTTAGGCTTCGTGTTTCCCTGATATGAGGTAAGAGTACCGGTGGCTGCCAGGTGCCCCGGCTATCCCTGAAGCCCTTACGACCTCCTGCATCACGGTGTCTTGTTATCTTCATAAATTTTTTCTATTTGGAGAAATAAGAACATAAGAACATAAGAATGAAGGAGACTGCAAGAGACCATGAGGCTTACACTAGGCAGTTCCATGTCCATGACCACCTCTCATCCCCATCCATAAAATTGACTAACCGTTTCTTAAAACAACGGATAGTTTCAGCGCTCACTACCTGGTTCCTAAGTATGTTCCATTCGTTGACCACCGTATTAGTAAACCAATTCTTGCCTATTTCCTTCTTAAATCTAAATTTGTCCAATTTAAACCCATTACTATTAGTCCTGCTCTGTTGTCTTAATATGATGACCTGTTTGTGTCACCGTTGTTAGAGCCTTTGATCCACTTGAACACCTCTATTAGATCACCCCGCACTCTGCGTCTTTCCAGAGAGTGTAAATTAAGGTGCCTAAACCTCTCTTCGTAAGGTAAATTTCTGAGCCCAGGTATCATTTTGGCCATTCTCCTCTGTACTGTACGTTCTTCCTTCCTTTCTCGCAATGTTTAGTATCTGGTGGCGAATCAGAAGCCTGCTAGTCTCGTATTCGCTTAGTTGTGGGTTCGAATCCCGCACTCCTCCCCGATTCCCAGAAGTGACTGTTACCTGCCCCAACACTCGAAGCACATAGGGTAAAGGTGACGGGTTAGGCTGCAGCTTCTCAGCGTTTCCTGGCGTAGGCTCCTCACCTACCACCGCCTTTGTATCTGTAAACACCAATGGGGGAAAGAGTTGAC
>NC_134813.1:44518065-44520565 GCF_046742065.1 Oratosquilla oratoria | reverse complement strand
TTTCTGTCACCTGCTCCTCTTCCTGTTCTCGTAAACAGTCTTCTGGAAGCACCTTCTTATTCCAACGGCACTTGTGTATCCCTCCCTATCTTTTCCAGTTGCCACAGCCCGTATGATATTCAGTTATCACGTTCACCATCATTTTAAAATTTGGCTTTTCATTTTTTTTTTTTTTTTGTATAGAAGCTGATAAAAGATAATACTTTCTTGAGGACCAAAGATAAAGCTTTACCACCTTTTTACTCGGTCCAACGTCCTCTTGCCTGACCAAACACAGCATATGAATTTCAATCTCTCAATTTGGTAACGCTATTTATATATTCTAATGACTACCACGCACTTTTCCTCGGCTAAGGGGGACCTCAGAGTGCACACAATGTCCTGAATAAAATCTTAAGACGTCAGAAGGCCCCTTCCCCCAGGAGAGCGTCGCCAGGTCAAAGGAGAAGAAGGTTTCAATATTCCCGGTTATCAGGTGATGAGTGGCTCGAAGTGGAAGTCTTCTGTTTCTCTTATCACGAAGAACGGCTTCCATAAACTCAGGAGACGCCTTCGAGATCCCTTCTGCCCAAGAAGTTCTTTCGCTTTCGCTCAGGTGCGGGTCTTCACTCTCCCTCTCTCTCTCTCTCTCTCTCTCTCTCTCTCTCTCTCTCTCTCTCTCTCTCTCTCTCTCTCTCTCTCTCTCTCTCTCTCTCTCTCTCTCTCTCTCTCTCTCTCTCTCTCTATCTCTCTCTCTTTCTCTCTCGTTGACCTTTACTCAGCCTTCTTCAGGAGTACTGTAACAACGGGGCCCTGGCCGTTGGTAACTTTATTTTCGTGTCATTGTATGAAGGGCGCAGGAGTCTGTACCCAGGCTAATCATATCAAGATATATTTTTGTTGTATTGTCTGGTTTAAACTGAGATAAACTGTCCCAGCTTACATTTTTTTTTCTTTCTATTGTTCTGTAATATGCTGCTGGGTATTTGTGGTGTATTTGGTATTACTGGTCTTAATGTGTTTCAACACAAAAGACAGAAGTACCGGGCTTGGCAAGGGCGAAATGCCTTCTGACATAAAGATCTTTCTTCCCTGAGAACGTCTGAGACGCTCTGACCTGATGTCAGACGGATTTTTTCCCCGTAAGCTTTATCGTTGTGCGCGATACTCGTATACTCGACAAACGGATCAGTAGATCCCAAAAAGTAAGGTCTTCTAAAAACGAGAACACCCACGTCTTGATAGGAAGGCATCCACTCGATAACGAAGCAGATGGAAGTCGTTTGTTTCCATATGGCCCGGTCTTTGGAACAGTTCCTCTTTTGTCGCCAAAGAATCGAAGTAGGTCTCAGCGTTCCAGGGTCGAAGAATCACCACCTGGAGGAGGAACCAAAGGAGGGTGATGACCGAACTGTCACAGGTCTTCCTGTTTTAGAGTGGAGATGTTCGGGTCAAGGAGGACCTCGTTCAAGGTGAGCCTACCCACACCCCCCCCCCACCCCCCACCTTTAGGAAGCTCTCCTAGTCGTCCTCTGTCTCTGTCTCGCGTGCGAGAACTCTCACCTCTCAGCTGCTGCAACGCGCGATGGAGCAAACGAAGGCGGTCTTGTGATGCGGAAGCGGAAAAGGGCGAAATACATTTTTTAATGACGCATCTCGGCGAACAAAGAGATGTCATGGCTAAGGGAGGGAAGGTGCATCTGGACGCTGGAAGAAGAAAAGGTGGTAGAGCTGGATCTGTGTAGGAGGTATCTGGCGAGTTCCATGTACGGGACAAGTTCCTATTAGTGTGATAGGGGAAGAATGAAGATCAAGTGTATGCACCAAGGAACTGGATTTTGTGTGGATGTCTGAGGAAGGATGTAGAGGGTGAACGAACACAGGATATACAGTGGGTGTAGCTTATAAAGAAAACGGAAGTTGGGAGAGGAAACTGGAGGTGTAAGATGCAATTATAAAGCAAGTTTTGTCTTCTGGAAAAGGAAGAAGTGTGGAAGGCCGAAAGGCGCTAAGATAGAGAGCAGAAGTCTTCTGAAAAAGGAGATGGAGGAAGGACGGTAGGAAGAACCATGGATTGAAGCAGAGTGGAAATCAGTGAGCATCCATATGATAGGTAGGGAAGGAGGTAGAAAGGGGTGACTGGAAGAGATTGGAAATTATAATTAGAAGGAACCAAGGATGAGAAGATTAACTACATTGAGATTAAACGACGAGAAAAAGGGACACTTAAACCCTCTGCCATTGTGACACACTAGTCTAAGCTAGGTTAGGTTAGACTTGGTTGGATTAAATGACCCTAGGTCAGGTTACGAGTAGGTTAAGTCAGGTTAGGTCAGGCTAGGGTAAATATCTTAATCCAGTTCAAGGGTTACTATAGTGAAAAGGTTACATAGAACACAACTGAAGGTAAAAAGGGTGAATTAATTAAAAAAAAAAAGAAAGAGAGAAAAAAGGTAAAAAATAACTGGATAGTAAATAACAGAATTTTATATAGGAATAGAAAAAGTGTTGTTACTAGAAA
>NC_134813.1:44503065-44505565 GCF_046742065.1 Oratosquilla oratoria | reverse complement strand
CTTCCTATCTCATAAACGCAACCAACCTCTTCTAGATATTCTGTAATATTCCATCAACTTTTCATTCAAAGTCCTAATTCCTCAAATGAAAGGTTCTTGCTAACCTTCCAGCCTTGTAAATTTCATCACGTATTTTCTTCAGCCACCTACTAACCCCCCCCCCTCCAGTGTTCTTTTGTCCTTCGACCTCTGCCGTCATTTGCGTCTCAGGGTCTCTTTCTCTTTTGCAGAATTCCTTTTGGTCTCGAAGGTGTCTTCATTTACTTTCCTAAACTCCTCAGCTTTCGTGCGGCACAACCCAAAAACCTCCTAACCTTTCTAAGTTTCTTCCCTTTCCTGAGTCTTAGATCTTTTCTCTTTTAGATTCTTTGGCATTCCATTAGCTGAATAAAATGGACTGGCGTTGGTCAAAATAAAATCAACAAATCACATAGCAAAAAGGGTTGATTTAAATTTTCTTTTTGATTTACAAATTTCCTTTTTTCTGTTTTTCTTTTTTCATACTCCTTGCCCCTCGACATTCAAACCTATCTCTCTTCATTGTCTACTGCCCCTCATGTGTTATTATCTCTTTTATCTACAGCCATATCTACTCGCTCTTATAAAGTTTCCAGAACCTAAGATTTTAGGTTTGAGGCTCTACAGGATCCGAGTTTACAGTTAGCTGAATAAAATCACCTGGGGCCAGACGGAATGATGATGGTAGCCGGGTAAGGTAGTCAAAATGCTCATTACTGATTTTTCAACCCCCCCCAAAAAAAAGAGAGAGAGAGAGAGAGAGAGAGCGAGAGAGAGAGAGATGAAGGAGAGGTATATGTAGTGTGCATCCACCCATCACAGGAACGATTGCAAGGTCATGATGATAATGAAAAGACTCGCTCAAAGGAGCTGCCGGAGCTGTTTTTCAATAAGTGCAGCTTCCCTGCAAATTTCTGCCTCTCATCCATGATGCCATCACGCCCTCTGACTCACATTTTTCCATTCTTCAATCATCCAGACCTACTTTTCTTTGCGTTTCTAATATTCTAAAAAATTTCAAGTAATCTGATTTTTCTAGGCATCTGCTGTATATATATACACGAATATGTATGTTTGTGTGTGTGTGTGTGTTTGCGTGTGTTTGTGTGTGTTTGTGTGTGCGTTTATGTGTGTGTATATGCTCTATTCTCGTCTTTTCACATTCTTATTAGCCTGGCTTGATTCTTCGACGTCTTCCTCGTCCTCTTCCTCGTTCTCCTCCTCCTCCTCCTCCTCCTCGTTTGTCGCCCACCTGATCTCTTGGATCCTTAATTAAGACCGAATCCCTCCGCCGACCTCAAACCTCCTCATTCTGAAGCCTCAGTCTTCTTAGGCAAAGCTCCGCGTCTTCAGACATTTCGTCTTCAGAGTCCCTTTTCCCAATTCCTCATCTCCCAAAGCTTTTACTTATTTATTCATTTTCTATTCTAATAATTTAACTATTTTTCAATCATTAATTATTTAATTAGTTGATCAATTAATTTATATTCAGTTTCATATCACTTGATCTTACTTTATTATGTTTTATTTCATCACATTGAATTATATTCTACTCTATCATTAGATCACATTTTATTTTGATCTTATTTTTTATCTTATTTCATTTTACTTTATTCTTTTTTATCTATTTCTATATTGCTTTATTGATTAATTTCTATGTTTTCATTTCTTTATTTTTTATTTTGTTTTCTTATTTTTTGTCTTCAGTGGCACGACGGCATTTTCTCCAACACACTTCATTCTCGATCCTACAATACATCTTATCTTTAGCTTCAAGTTCCGTGGGCACCTTTGTTCTTCGTGGCATTTCATTCTTCTTCTTCTTCGTCCTCTAACTCTTCTTCTTCTTCTTCTTCTTCTTCTTCTTCTTCTCCTTCTCCTTCTCCTTCTTCTCCTTCTCCTTCTTCTTCTTCTTCTTCTTCTTCTTCTTCTTCTTCTTCTTCTTCTTCTTCTTCCTTCTTTCTTCTTCTTTCTTCTTCTTCTTCTTCTTCTTCTTCTTCTTCTTCTTCTTCTTCTTCTTCTTCTTCTTCTTCTTCTTCTTCTTCTTATTCTTCTTCTTGTTCTTCTCTTCTCTTCTTCTTCTTCTTCTTCTTCTCTTCTTCTTCTTCTTCTTCTTCCTTCCTTCTTCTTCTTCTTCTTCTTCTCTTTTTCCTTCTTCTTTTTCTTCTTATTCTTCTTCTTCTTCTTCTTCTTCTTCTTCTTCTTCTTCTTCTTCTTCTTCTTCTTCTTCTTCTTCTTCTTCTTCTTCTACCCCCTTCTTCTTCTTCTTCTTCTTCTTCTTCTTCTTCTTCTACCCCCTTCTTCTTCTTCTTCTTCTTCTTCTTCTTCTTCTTCTTCTTCTTCTTCTTCTTCTTCCTCTTTTTTTCTTCTCCTTCCCCTTCTTCTTCTTCTTCTGCTTCTTCTTCTTCTTCTCCTTTCTTCTTTTCCTTCTTCTTCTTCTCTCTTCTTTTCTCCTTTCTTATTTTCCTTCTTCTTCTTCTTT
>NC_134813.1:44495565-44498065 GCF_046742065.1 Oratosquilla oratoria | reverse complement strand
CTACTACTACTACTACTACTACTACTACTACTACTACTACTACTACTACTACTACTACTACTACTACTACTACTACTACTACTACTACTACTACTACTACTACTACTACTACTACTACTACTACTACTACTACTACTACTACTACTACTATTAAAACATTGATTTGTTTGTTTTGCCTGTTTATTTGTTTTTCATTTATTTTACATGATCTCATGTTCCTATTTGAGTTTAATTTTCTCCTAAATTCCGATGAAAAAGTCGGAAGTTTTCTAATAGGCGAAGAAATCGCCTGACGGTAGGTAGAATAAAATCATAGAACGACGCCACTCACCGTAGGCTCTAGGAAGGACCTTTACTTTGGATACATTTCCCCTCCACGGAATCAATGATTTTTTCCTTTTCGAAATTTTGGTTTCATTCTTTATGAACACTGACCCTGCCCTTCGTCATCATTATGAAATTTTATATTTTTGATTTCTGCTTTCATTATCGTTTTTTTTTCCTTCGTATTTTTCTTCCTCAAGAAGCCTTCCTTCTCTTTGATCTTAAGTCTCAATCAAGCTTAAATTTAGTCTCCATTTCCTCCACACCCAAGGTTAATCCGCCCCTTTTGAACTCCATTAGCTTCTTCGTGAAGAATCTTTACTCGAGAATCCTCCTTTTCTATCCTACAACGAATATCACCCATCCTTTGAACCTAAAAAAAAAAAAAAAAAAAAGATGAAGAAGAAGAATTTTTTTTTTATTCAGATTTGCTAAAGATTATTTGCCCCGCCCCCTTCGTCTTCCTCTTCCTCTTCTTCTTCTTCTTCTTCTTCTTCTTCTTCTTCTTCTTCTTCTTCTTCTTCTTCTTCTTCTTCTTCTTCTTCTTCTTCTTCTTCTTCTTCTTCTTCTTCTTCTTCTTCTTCTTCTTCTTCTTCTTCTTCTTCTTCTTCTTCGTCTTCTTCTTCTTCTTCTTCTTCTTCTTCTTCTTCTTCTTCTTCTTCTTCTTCTTTTTCTTCTTCTTCTTCTTCTTCTTCTTCTTCTTCTTCTTCTTCTTCTTCTTCCTCTCCTTCTTCTTCTTCTTCCTATCCTTCTTCCTCTTCTTCTTCTTCTTCTTCTTCTTCTTCTTCTTCTATTTTTTTGATGGGGTGGGGGTTAGTGGTGAGACGTCATGTCATTCCTTCCTGAAGTCTTTCTCGTCCCTCAAAGAGCCTTTTCTCCCTCAGAATTATCCACTTCGTCCTTCTTCCCCTACCCATCATTTACTTTCATCTTCCCTCTTTATTCACATTTTCATATTCTTCCAGTCTTCCAGTCTTCCATTCTCTCCTCTCCCTCCTTCTTTGACCTTTTCTCCCATCTTTCCTCATTATCCTCTGTTCGTACTTCCTATTTCAGTACTTCCCTCTCTCTCTGTTCACTGGGTTTCCAGTTCCCTCTATGATATCCTTCATCTACTTCCTCCTCCTTTTCCTCCTCCTCTTCCTCTTTCTCCTCCTCTTCCGTTCTTTCACTACTTCTTCTCTCTCTCTTGTTTGTTTTCACCTTTTATCTTTTCGCTTTACGCCCTCCTCTCTCTCTCTCTCTCTCTCTCTCTCTCTCTCTCTCTCTCTCTCTCTCTCTCTCTCTCTCTCTCTCTCTCTCTCTCTCTCTCTCTCTCTCTCTCTCTCTCTCTCTCTCTCTCTCTCCTTCTCCTTCCCATTTTCTCTCATTTTCTGTCGAGCTACAACTTGAAAAACATGTTTCCGCTCGTCTCTTCATCTTTTCCCGTCACCCCTCTTTCCCTTCGTCCCCATCTTCTCTTTCACTAGCATCCCGTTCTCTAACAAATACCTCCACCTCCCATTTTCTCTCTCTCCGTTTTCCTTTCACTTTTATAATTTTTCTCTTGTAGCTGCAATTTTATGACCCTTGGCTTTTCCTTACTGACCTCGCGAGCACTTCCCACCCACTTACGTGTCATCCACCACCGACCCCCAACTTGAACCGCTTTCACGTTTTCTTTTGCGTGTTGTTTCCCGTTCTCAACACTTTTACACATTATTCACCATTTTCAACACTTTTGAGTCCTTTGCCATCCACCCTTTCATCTCATTGTTTGTTATTTTGTCGTTGCTGTGACGGGGAGAACGAGTCTTCTTCCTGTGCTCTCCCTTCCCCTTCCATCCCTTCAGGAGAGGCTCGTTTCTCATCTCCTGTAACACCTTTGTGCCCTTCAGCCTTCGTCACTTCAGTTTTGTATGACACTTGAGTTTTTGTGGTCTTTTCTTCTTTCTAGTTCTGCCTCTCATGGCAAATATCTCACCTTTCTAAAACCGCCCACCTATGTCCTTGTTTCTTCCATTTAGTATATTCTGGAATAGTTTCTTTATCCATTCCCTTTCACCGATTTGTTTGATTTTTGTTTCTTATATAATTTCCCCATTTTTTTTCTTTTGATTACAAATTTTGGACACTCGTTGCTTTATTATCTTCCATTTATCTTCTTTTTTATATTTTTGGGTTGAAATGTCTCTTT
>NC_134813.1:44473065-44490565 GCF_046742065.1 Oratosquilla oratoria | reverse complement strand
AAAGTAGAGTAGGACGGAGACAGAAATTTTAGGCTGACAGGAATATAAAGGCAGATATACAGGTAGACAGATTGGTAGATTTACAAAATCAGAGACAGACAGACAGACAGACAGACAGACAGACAGACAGACAGGCAGACAGACAGACAGACAGACAGACAGACAGACAGACAGACAGACAGACAGACAGACAGACAGACAGACAGACAGACAGACAGACAGACAGACAGACAGACAGACAGACGGACCGACCGACCGACAGACAGACAGACTGACAGATAGACAGAAAGACACAAACAGACAGACAGACAGACAGACAGACAGACAGACAGACAGACAGACAGACAGACAGACAGACAGACGGACAGACGGATAGACAGACAGACAGACAGACAGACAGACAGACAGACAGACAGACAGACAGACAGACAGACAGACAGACAGACAGACAGACAGACAGACAGACTGACAGACGGACGGACAGACAGACAGACGGACAGACAGACAGACGGACAGACAGACAGACAGACAGACAGACAGACAGACAGACAGACAGACAGACAGACAGACAGACAGACAGACAGACAGACAGACAGACAGACAGACAGACAGATAGACGTATGACAGACAGACAGACGTATAGACAGAGGAGATAGAGAAGGAGACAAACGGAAATAGATGGTACCAGATAGAGGTAGACGGAGACACGGATAGATAGGAACAGACAGGAACAGAGACAGGGGTAGGGGTATACAGGGACAGGAGAAGTGATATACAGGAAGAAAGGTAGACAGGGGCAGGGACAGAACTAGACAGAGATATACAAACTGAGTCACAAAAAGTGAGAGTCAAAGAGTGGGGGACAGACAGAGAATGATAGGCATTTATAGACAGACAATTATAAACAGGCCGAAACAGTCATTCAGAGACAGGCATTCAGAGAAAGACAGTGACTGGTAGACAGGGAATGGCAGACCGTCGCAGAGAGCAGAGACAGTAAGAAACAAACAGAAACCGTAACGAAGTTAAAGAACTTGGTATTCTTTTCTGTGGCTTGTTCTTCACTCTTTCGGGGCTTTCATCCAACTGAATGAAATCGCCTGGATGCAGCTATATTAACTAAATAAATGCCACTCACTATGCTTGGGAGATGATATGTATTTTACCATAGATTATTTGTCAATTAAACATCATGTGTGGTGAGTGTATAAAACTTGTTTTCCAAGATGAATTTCATATCCTTGCAAAAATTATGGGTAAAGAATCAAGGATAGTACGTGATTCTTTGTGCGTATTTTCGCCTGAGTTTTTTTTTTCTGGAAACGCTTTGTGATCTCTCCTAGTCTATTTGGTTCAACTGGGATGGAGAAATACGCATGAGTAATCCTCTACGTATGACATGAATGTTAATGAGGGCATCAAGGAGCGAGATCATGTAAAGCACTCATTGATCTAATTCTCGTCTAATTAGCCCCGTTCTAGTTCCCTCACAAAGGGTCTAGGTTATATCATGGCCTGTTCACGAGAATAGTTTTGCTGTGACGACAATTCGCGGTGTCTGTGGAATGCCACACAGCACGGCGTTTCTGTGGACGGGTCTGTGGAACCTATAGTACAGCATGTGTGGACTCTTATGGTGCATTGACCAAAAAAAAAAAAAGGTATTGGGTATAGCTTTCAATAACGATTTGTTTTTTCATGCTGATATTGTGTTGTAGTTGTAGGTTGTTTGTCATAATATCTCTAGTGGTGTTATGAAAGGATATAGATGTAGCAACAGTATCTATCTATTTGTCTATCTATTTATATACCAAAGGGCTTCTCTCTCCTTATATGAGATGAAGCCAGCTGAGGTATGCATCAACCATTCACCCATATATTACGCCTATCCAGCACCAATGTGTTGTCCATTTTATCTCAACACAATGCAAATAAAAGGCAATACCTGACCATACCTGAAGCAATACAGGAAGACAAAGTACCTCCACAACTTAATATCTATGTATGTATGTATGTATGTATGTATGTATGTATGAATGTATGTATGTATGTATGTATGTATGTATGTATGTATGTATGTATGTATGTATGTATGTATGTATGTATGTATGTATGTATGTATGTATGTATGTATGTATGTATGTATGTATCTATCTATCTTTCTATCTATCTATCTATCTATCTATCTATCTATCTATCTATCTATCTATCTATCTATCTGTCTGTCTATCTATCTATCTATCTATTTAATTATTTATCTATTCATTTATTCATTCATTCATTCATTCATTCATTCATTCATTCATTCATTCATTCATTCATTCGTTCATTCACTAATTTATTTATCTATTTATTTATTTACATATTTATTTATCTATTTATTGTGAATAACCCTGTGCAAGGTCTCTAAGCGTTGCACGACCAATGGCAACGTCAAATAGAGGAAGGTTGACACAATTTTTTCCCTCCACTGTACATATTTGCATTACTCTGTGACTTTATATTATGTGTTTAGAAGACGGACGTATTTGGTATATTTGTTATTGTAACCATTCTCTACTTGTTTGCTTTAGTTCTCAGTTTTCATCCCCACTTAGTCATTTCTATTTGCTCTTTGCCTCTTATTCTTTGCTGTTTGCACATTATGATTTTGTGACCTTTTTTCGTCTCAGTCTGTTAGATCTAATATGCATTGCACATTTTCAGTTTTGTAAATAACTGGTATCTTTCCGTGTTGTTTGCGTAGGAGATTCTTTTTAAATGATATTCATTTAAAAAAGAAAGTTCTTCTTGACCGTGTCTCACAGTTCATTTGGTAGTTTTCTCCTCAGTGATATCGTTTCTCTAATTCTCAATTCCTTTGTTCTTCTGCCCTTTCTCTCCTTCCCTTTCCTTCCTTTCTCTTTCCTTCTCTTCCCTTCCCTTTTCCCCTTCCTTCACCTCCTTTCCCTTTCCTTCCACCCTTCTTTTCTCTCTCTTTCTCCCTCCTTACCTTTCTTTCTTCCTTTCCCTTCCCTTCCCTGTCCCTCCCTTTCCTTCTTCCATTCTCTTTCCTCCAATCTCCTTCCCTTGTCTTCCATTCTTCCTCCTATCCCCATCCACTTGCCCTTCCCTCCCTTCTTCCACCTTTCCTTTTTCTTGGCTCTCCTTTGCTTCTGTTCCCTTCTTCCTCTCGTCTCCTTTCCCTTCTTTTCCCTTCCCTTCCTTCTTCTCACTTTCCTTTTCCTTCCACGACTTCCTTCAACCACTCCTGCTTTCCTCCCCCCCCCCACTTCTCCCTTCCATCATGAACCATTCTCTTCTCAACCTTCTTGTATCAGCCGTCTTTGGCTGTTTTCAAAACGCACTGCAACTTTGGGAATTATTAATAATTTTTACTGTTGGTCTTGTGGATTCAGGACAATTTGCATCATATAATAGGTCGGTGAACTTAAAGGTACAGCGTCGGTAGTAAAGACTGGAAAGGATTTAAACTATGTATGTTGAGCTTTCATTATAATGATAAACTTTATGTTTATGCCTCACATTATACACAAGGTGGCAACTGGGTTACATGGGTGTCATGCGGAGTGTCTGAATAAAGGAGGTACAGTAATAGTAGACTGACTAGTGAAGTTGTTTTATGTGTGTCTAAGGGAGGGTAGAGTGCCAGAGGACTGGAGGAGTGCCTGGGATAGGAGGAAAGCTGTTAAGAGCAGTCTGGAGTTTTTATGAGAGTAGTAAAGCCTGTGTTAGAATAGGAAAGGGCGAGAGTAAGTGGTTTGAGGTAAAGGTGGGACTGCGTCAGCGGTGTGTCATATCGCCATGACTGTTCAATGTGTACATGGATGGAGTGGATGAACATAAAGCGTATCCCTATATGTATAAAAGGTTGAGTTGATCTTGTGTGTGAACGAGGCAGGTTTTGTTTCTTTCTGTGATCGTATGTGTATTTATTGTATTTATGAGTGAAGAAAGATTAGTAAAAGAAGTGTAGAAGGCAGATGTGGAAGGAGTAAATATGAGGGGGCGTCCTAGGATGAGATGAGATGGATGGGGTGAAAGGGGCATTACAAAAGAGAGGAATGTCTGTGGAGGAAGGACGGGAGAGGACAGAAGATAGGGGTGAATGGAGAGGGGTTGTGCATAGATGATGCTGTGATGTATGAGGGGGAGTGGGTGGGGGATGGGGGGTGAGGAAGTATGTATGAGAAAAAATTTGATGCAGCTCGAAGGGATTTCTCCCCGTCTTCTCCTTTTCTGCATGGGGGGGGGGGGCGGAGAAGGGGGGTCGCCGAATTTATGAAGTGGCCTTGCTGTGGATGTGCTGTGTCTTGCGACACTGCTTCTGACCCAGGGCAGTGGACAGGATGCAGGGATGACCCGTCATCCAGGAGGTGCCGAGATGGGAAGGATGGAGGAGGGTGGAGGGGAGTAGAATATATAGGAAATGGAATAGGTGGGAGTGGTTTCTGTGCCTTTTTATTTTTGGCTACCCGCCGTGTAGGGGGAAAAAGCCTTTGGTATATGTATATATGTATTTTTGTATCTATTTTTGTATCTGTCTTGTATTTCTTTTATTTTATTTTATTTCTTTGTGAATTTAAGAATGTATGTGAGGACTATTGTGAACAGTTGTCTGTGCACGATTGTGACCAGTTGTTTGGTACTCGCTGCCGTGATTTGTATCTTTTTAGTTGTCGTACAAGTGTTTCTCACTACTCACCGTTCTCATCAGACGCCTGTTCGGTCATGGTCTGTCAGCTGCCGGTGCCTCGTTTACAATTCTCTGCCACTCCGTTCCATCCATGTACAAGTGTTTATCTTATTAATTTTGTTTTATTGTATTTATTCTTTGTGAATTTTAAGAATGTGAGATCCATTATGTACAATTGTCCATGCAAGGTTATGAGCAGTTGTCTGGTTCTCGTTGCCACTGGAGGAGGAGGAGGGGGAGCCCGGGTAGCTTCGGCAGTAAGGACTACCTCCCCCAGTTCCAGGTATATATATAATATATAATGATAAGCTCTTTGATCACTGTACCTCATCACGCCCTTGAAGACGGTCCTAGGACTAGCACCGAAACGTCGGGCATTAAACTTTCCAATTTGAGTCTGGTGTTTACCCTTCTTCCCTTCAACATGGATCCCAGACTCATTTCGAATATATACTTATATATATATATATATATGTGTGTGTGTGCGTGCATGTATGCAGTGGATTCGCATTCTGAGGGACCCCCGATCGAAGCTTCCCGATATCTGGGTTATTCAACTTTGAAATCTTGCAAAGGAGTATTTGTAGTCTCCCAAAGGGGTCTTCAAAGTGTCCAAGTGTCCCCAAGGAGTCTTCAAAGTTTCTCGAAGGATTCTTCAAAGTTTCCAGTAGGAGTCTAAAAAAATTCCCCGAAAGAATGTTCAAGATTACCAATTACCGTAGAAAGGGTGATGCACAGTACCAATGGAAGTTCCACTGTTATTCACCTTTGAAATCTTCCAAAGGAGTTTTTGAAGTTTCTCGAAAGAGTCTTAGAAGTCTGCCAAAGGAGAGGTTAAAGTCTACCGAAGGAGTCTTCAAAGTCTCCAGAAGGATTCTTAAAAACGTCTATCGAAGGTCTTCACGAATACCAGTTAACGTGGAAAGCGAGGTGTACAGAATTGGACCCGTGGATGTTCCACGGTTATTCAGTTTTCAAGTCTTCCGAAGGAGTCTTTGAAGTCTCTCAAAGGAGTCGCCAAAGTCTCCTGGAGGAGTTTTTGAAGTCTCCCGAAGGAATCTTCAAAATTTCCCAAAGGAGTCGTCAAAGTCTTTCGAAGGGGTGGTCAAAGTCTCTCGAAGGAGTCTTCAAAGTCTCCTGGAGGAGTCGTTAAAGTCTCCCAAAGGAGTCTTCAAATTTGGCTTGCTCTGAAGAAGCCACTGAGGCGAAACTATTCAGGAATAAAATTACTTTCCTCAGCCCGTGTTTCCTTTACCTCCTACCCACTATAATCATTATCATTATTATTACTGTCATTATCATCATTATTACTATCACCATTATTGTTATTATTATCATCGTCATCATTAATTATTCTTTATTTATTCATTCATCTATTCATTAATTCATATACATATTTATCTATATCTCTTGTCATTATTATCAATTTTGTCATGTTTCCCATCTCTTCACTGGTCATCGGCCATCTTGCATTCCTGAGGGAGTATCCACGGTTGTAGTCGTCTGACCTTCTACTGTATTATGTAGACTACAGTTACCAGGTTCACGTTTACACCTGAGGTTCAAGCCGACAGTCACAGTCAACTAGGAGGAGAGAACCTCCAGGAGAGGGGGGGGGGAGGGGGGCATAACCACTCCCAACATCAGTCATACGTCCATCGTTTGAGATGATCTAACATTTATGTACATGTCATATTCTTCTAGTTCCTTGAAACTAATCTTTGCCGTCTTTTTTTCTTCAGTTACTATAGTACCCAGCTGTGAAATAAGTTATGTGATGTATGTGAAGCTATTTGATGCCAGAGCCAAAGAGGCTAGCTTGTTTAACACAAAGTTCTGCTTTAGGTGGATAAAATCGTTTGGTGTTAGCTAGAACAAAAGCTATAAAGAGCGTCATCATAGCGAATGGGTCAGATTTTCTTTTGTCCAACCCAGTTAGTTCATTTGCTGCCTTTTACTGTTTGTATTTTTGCTTTTAGTTATTTCAATTTCTTCGACTGAGGCGAGCACTTCTGCAGTCGGAGGTGATATGCAGCAGCGATGACGTCATGGGTTATTGAGTTCCACTGAACTTGAGTCTTTAGCGCGTAAATACTCACTTGAGAAAAAAAAATTCTTAGCCCGTTTTCTTATGCACTTCATGTTCGTATATTGATATTATCTCATCTCTTGAAGTCTATTTTAACACTACAGTATCATCAAGCATCCGCTACCAACAATACATTACCAAAGTGTTTTTTTTTTGTAAGTCTTATTCTGAAGGATCGAGCGTCATTTTTGTCATCGGTCGTTCTGAGGAAGATCCATCGATTTAATTTTTCGATGAGGTGGCGCTATCTATGAACTTTATTTATGCTAAATGATTGGGTGTCTTAAACGATCTATTTCCAGGTTTTTAACCTTCTCATAATATTCGCAGCTCGCTTTCCTACAGAAGCAGTAGCTCTTCTCACTGACTCTGCAAATACATTTGATTTATTCGGTTCAATTTAATCGCCTCGTGGCAGCTGGAATAAATTGGCAAATTGTCAATAGTAGTGAGAGAGATAGTGACATTTCCATGAATATCTTTCTATCTATATATACGAGTATTTGTGTCTATCTCCTCTCCTTTTCCTTCATTTTCCTCCCAATTCTTTCCTTTACATAGTGCCAATTTTGGGGACGTTAAAACTTTCTTATCCTTTATTTTTCCTTTAGCAAAACAACAAGTACAAAGTCAATATTATACTCTAACAATGCATGATATCCTCCTAGACACAAATGCGTTTTTCTCCCATATTGGACAAACTAGTATTTAATACTGTAAAAAAAAGAAAGAAAAAAAGAAGTTCAGAACAGCAACGTAAAGTATGCCGACTGATTGCCTCACCCAATCACAGCTTTTGTTGACAATGACATCGTGATGACGTAGTATGGGTGGAAGGTCTCAACCAATTAGAGCCTTTGTTGATAATGACGTCGTGATGACATAACAAGGGTGGATGGTTTCAACCAATCAGAGCCTTCCCTTACAGTGACGACATAATGACGTAGTAAGGGTGGACGGCCTCAATCAATCAGAGCCTTTGTTAATAATGACGTAGTGATGGTGTAGCAAGGGTGGATGGCTTCAACCAATCAGAGCCTTCCTTTACAGTGACGACATGATGATGTAGTAAGAATGAACGGCCTCGACCAATTAGAGCATTTGTTTACAATGACGTCGGGATGACGTAGTAAGGGTTGTTTGTTTTATTGGACTCATAGTGTGGTATATTATTGTTAATTCATTTCGCTTCTTCCTCACACTTAAGACTCACACTGATTAATGAAATACTATTCATTCAATACATACTACACATAAATACTCGCTAAAAATGCACTGAGTTGTGTACATTTGCGTATACATCCACGTACATGCATAGTTGCAAACAGAAGTACATAAGCTGAGTTTGAAAGGGTAAAATGTTGCTTAGGATAGGAGCGGCCCCTATAAAGGGCTAATAAAGGCTTCAAATGTGGCTTTGAAAAGGACCTGCCTACAAATAAGCCCCTCTAGTTCGATTTTGCCTTAAAGAGTCGGGTCAATATGAACAAAGCATCTAATTATTTAAATGAAGCTTTGGTTAATTAATTAGATAACATGGAGGTTCTGATGGCATCGCCTAGTTAGAAGATGTGTCATTCGGAGAGATGGTGATAACAGTATTAATCAGGAGTCTACGTTAGGAGACGCTCAACGTGTCCGAAGCCAAGGTAGATGTCAATTAAATTTATTTGTTTTTTCATTTATTGTGATGGAACCCCAAGATCGTATAGTCAATAAAGTTTGATAATAAATTAAAAGAGACACTTATATCGTTAGAAAGCTGGGTAGATCTTAGTAAAATGAATATATATTTTTCATATATAGTGTTGGAACTCAAGAGTCAGTGTAGTTCACCAAAGTTTGATAATAAAGTTTTTTGGAAATTAGAATTTTTCTAGGTTATTGGGCATGCGGTATGTGTAATCAAGCAACAGACTCCCCAAAAAACGTTTCGTTGATGATATTCATGACGTAATAGTTGGTAATACCAAAATGGAGCTTGATAGGGGCCTCATTAACGACAATGCACTCCTCAATTGACTAATGGAGGGGGCAGAAAAAGAAAGAAAAAAAAAAGAGAAAAAAAAAAAAAAAAGAAATCTACCATGAAAGCCCGATACGGTAACATTATTTCCCTGTTGGCTATTGTAGAGAGGGAAAGCTTTTCACGAGGAATTAGGGAAGTCTGCTTTCTGCTTAATTTACTGCTTCTCTTTAGTAGAAATTGCCGGTCAGGGAGGGAAAACATTTCCGATATCGCTCACGTGTTTACGTAATATCAATCAGAAAATGTTTTTATTTTATTTTACTTTGTTTCACTGACTGTTTGATTAAATAGTTATTTAGCCTATCTATTTATTAATTTGTTCACCTACCTATTCATATCTCTATCTATTTATTAGTTTATCTATATGTTTATTTGTTTATCTATATGGATACATATATTAACTAATTAATTTTTGTTTAGATGCCATAGGAAAACTTCATTACTTGAAAAGCTTTACTGTTTGTCTGTACATACATATATAAACATACATATATAAATATATGAATACAAAAGCATGACTCTTGCTATATATAAAGTGCCAGAAATATTTAAGAAAACTGTGAATGGTCTATATCTTTTAGATCGCAGACTTAAGACATGAATAAGTGTTTTGGGACCTAATGGACTTACGAGGATCTTAAATGTATGAAGATCGTAAATGTGCAACGCAGAGAAATAGGCTCAATGCGTCTTGGTAAAAGGCGCCACACAATCTATTGCCAACAAGTAAAGCTAACGTATTCAGTGCATAAGTATATATGTATATATATATATATATATATATATATATATATATATATATATATATATATATAAATGTATACACACACACACACACACACACACACACACACACACACACACACACACACACACACACACACACACACACACACACACACACACACACACATATATATATATATGTATATATTACACACAGGAACCCACAGTCGGAGAAAGAATAAACTTCGAATAAAGAAAAATCCTATATTTCGGCTATCAACTGTAGCCCTCTTCAGGAAAGTACATAAGATAGAGAACAGAGGGGACTTATAAACTACAGTAAGAAGAGATGTGGACAGTTGACCTCACTCAGGCGCGGGGCAAACTGGGGTGGCGGAGGAGGGAGGAGGTGAGGAGAGGGGAGGATGTAGCGTCCGCACCAACTTGGCTACTGCTGCGCGTGAGATTATGTCAGGTGTCCCACTGCGGTTTCAGGAGGAAAATAGTCGAATCAGCATTAATTGAGGAATGCCCTAATATTAACATTTCTAAAGGGCAGTGGACACCTGACATAATCTCACGCGCAGCAGTAGCCAAGTTGGTGCGGACGCTACATCCTCCCCTCTCCTCACCTCCTCCCTCCTCCGCCACCCCAGTTTGCCCCGCGCCTGAGTGAGGTCAACTGTCCACATCTCTTCTTACTGTAGTTTATAAGTCCCCTCTGTTCTCTATCTTATGTACTTTCCTGAAGAGGGCTACAGTTGATAGCCGAAATATAGGATTTTTCTTTATTCGAAGTTTATTCTTTCTCCGACTGTGGGTTCCTGTGTGTAATTTACAAATGTGCTACTACATTTCTGTTTAGATATATGTACATATATATGTGTGTACGTGTTTGTATATATATATATATATGTATATATAATATGTATATACACATATATATTTTTATCAACCACAATGCCCTTTAATTCTAAGTCATCAAGATCGGAAGAACCGTGGAGGCAACATGCAGAAATTGAAACGTGGTACGCCCGAGGACTCGAACCAACGTTGGCAAGCACGTGACCAGTGCCGTAGTGACTTAGACCAATACACCACCAAGAGAGATGGTGTATTGGTCTAAGTCACTACGCCACTGGTTGGGGTCCTTGGGCGTACCACGTTTCAAAAATCCGTTCAGTCAAGGGCCCAATTACATCATTGAACAGATAATTTTGTGGTTATAACAAAATAGAAGAAGGCAGAACAAGAAAGGGTGAAAGTTTGCGATCTGCAAGTTCTTAAATGCATTTAAAAAAATATAGACGATCTTATTCGAATACACACACACACACACACACACGAACACACACACACACACATGTCTGGGCTTGCGTGTGGACACCAATTAGTGTACGAATTCTATTGAGACTTTTATTTATTTCATTATGTTACATTTTGGGCTTGAGTGTGTCACACTTTGGGCTTGAGTGTGTCATCCTTTGGGCTTTATCACGTCTTCTTAATTGGCTTTACGGGCTACTCATTATTCTGGTTTGCAACAGGCTTCGATTTTCTTCAGTAAACGAGAGAACCAGCGTTTCTTTCTGATTCCCTCGAGAACCTTTAGCCACCGCTTAATGAGACACTGTCTTTGACGGCCCTCTGACTGACGGAGCATTCCTTGTATCCTGTGCCTGTTATTTGCCCCGGACGTATGTACTGTGACGTTCCGTAGATAGTACGGATCGCCGTCGTAGTAGTTTTTAATGTTAAAGGGCTTTTTCTTGCTTGCCTCCTGGCAGAAAGAAGAATCTGGGCAGTCGCAGCGATGCTTTTGACCCACGGCGCTCGCTGCTTCCTGTGGGACTTCCTTGTTGTCGTGAGGCTCGGGGAGGTAATAGTAGTTATACAGGTATTGTTCCCCGAGTCTGTACGAGATTTGCTAGTTTAGTTCCTCTATTTCGAGCTACTTTTCTTGGAACTTGGAGCAGGAACATGGGAAGGAGCATGTCGTTGGCTGCTCCTCGAGAGGTCTTGGAGGCTTCTGCAGACCTCTCTTTGCGCTCCGTCTCATGCTTTTTGCCAGTTTATACTTTCTGGCTTCCATGGCTTCGCCCTCGAATAGAATCTCTTTGAAGACATTATCGGGCTTAAGGGCTGTTCCTTGGGCTTCTTTTGTGTCTTTGAGGACAGGAATTGGGCTTTTAATTTGTTTTCTACTTGCGAAGGGATTTTCAATGGCCCCTTTATCGAAAGTTTCCATTGGCTCGTCCAAAGGATCTTGTTCCATGAAGATGCCGGCAAAGGTCACCTTCTGTTTGGTCTCAGGCGGTGTGGGCTGCTTCTCGTTGATAGGGGCTCGGGTAGGACTGGAACCACACCCATTGCAAGTACGAACCAATTTCCAGCATGGTCGTAGTGCTGAGGACAACCTCCTCTTGGCCTTCTTGACGACGCTGACGATGTTTAAGCTGAAGGTCATTTCTAATTTTGTAATCCACCACCGACCTTCTTCTGCCTTCAAAATAGCTTTTGGGGATATGCTTGACATTTTGAATACATCAGTTTATTGCTTTGTCAATCGGTGGGCACATAAAACACATACATTCACATACACACTTGTGCTCATTCCTACACATATAGAAATATATGTATACATATAACCGTGTAGTTAATGAATGGAATAAACTTCCTGCAGAAGGAGTACAATGTAGTTCAGTTCGAAGCTTTAAGAATCAATTAGATAAACACCTAAGCAAGATGCTGTAATGACTATCGTTTATTTGATATTATTTGTTTATTTGTTTTATTATTATTTGTCTGTTTGTTTATTATTGTTTGCTTTACTGTCATTTATTATCAGTTATATGTCAATTCATTATTATTAACTATTTACCTGTTTGTTTATTATTTAACTATACCTATGCATTTATGTATTTTATTCATTATTTACATTATTTACATTATTTACATTATAGTGTTTATTTATTTATCTATTTATTTATCATTATTATGATTTTTTTTTCTCATTCGACCTAGATATGGAACCAAAGTGTCTCCTGTCGGCATGCGCCGGTGTAGACGTTTGAGGACACTCCCCCAAAACATGACTCCCGGAGTCTCCTGAACCTAGTTTGAAAACACTCCCCAGTCAAATGAAACTAGATTGACAACACTCCCCAGTTAACTGAAACTGGTTTCAAATGACTCCCCATCGGGTTGAAATGACTCCCATTATTGGATGCTTGATTTTTTTTTATTAAGATTGCTCGGCCCATACAAAAAAAAAAATTCTAATTACACTATACATGATTACCTTTTTTTCTTGGATTACAATGACCTATTTATTACTTATTAGAAATTACACTACACACGGATAACTACATTGAAATGGTTGCCTGCGTTATTCTCAAGGTACACTGAATCCTTTATGATTTTACTACCTTTCGGGCTATGTAGATGCCATGTGTGAATAGATCCAAACTTTGCCCAAACACATACATTTACTTGAAACATGTTGGCTGCTGCAATAATCTCTGTAGTTGTTCCCCATACTTTATCCTTACGCATTGAATCAACTTGGATGTTTTCGTTGGTGGAAAGGAAATCACATATCAAGCTTCTGACAACAGGATGTTGGTCCTCTTCTCCAGTGATAGCGAATGCCATGGAACGAAAAAAAAAAAAATTCCATCACCTTTAATTACTTTGACAGCAAGGGGTTCACTTGTGTTTTTGAAAGTCTTATTTATTTTTCCAGAGGGACCAGATTTTTTCTTAAATATCAGACGTCCAGAGTTGTTGCAGATTGCTCGCTGTGTTGCAACTGTTATTGGATTAAATTTGTAGATAATCTCCTGTTGCTGAACCCCTATGATCTGGACAATTGGAGATGGTGGCTCTGACAGAGAAGTTGGAGATGGTGGGTCTGATGAAGAACTTGGTGGTAAAAATCACCATTGTAAATCATATACAGTGATATATATCAGTTTATGCAAGTTTCTTATTATCAATTATTAATTATTAATAAATTATTAATTACTAATCAATTAATTATTAATTATTATTATTATTATTATTATGATGCTAAAATAGAATATCACATTTATATGTTTTTATAAAACCAAACTCACTTTGTTAAGGAACATAGGTCTATTCCAATTTGGTGCATAATTTGAGGCTTAATTGGGATACTGTGCAGTTTCGAGTCAACTTTCTTGAATACTGTGCTTGATTTTTGGCACCGCAAGCAAGTTTTGATAGTTTCATTTACGTCAGATACAATTTTGCGCCACCAATATCTTTGCATTATACGATCGACGACTTTTTCTCTGCCCACATGTCCTCCCAAGGCAACAGATTCGTCGCTGTAACCAGATCCTCGATGACTAGCCAGTACAATGTCAAGCTGGTATTGGCGATCCTTAATCACCCGAAGGAAGCGAACTTCTGCAATCACAAAAATAAACAATCACAGTCGCGCAATACTACATCTATTGGAACTAACATTTATCTAGGAAATGATAAAAGATAAAGACAAAAATTGCGCATTAGAGCAATAACTAATGTCAATCAAAATTATAAATTTACGGAATAGGCTACTCACCAGTTATATCTTTCCTGTTAGGTTTATGAACATACTTCAGACAGTCGTCTTGGATTGTGAATGCCTGACACTTCCTTCGAAAATTAGTTTTTTTTTCCCTTGTTGTTTCCAACATGCACTGGATACTTTTTTGACCGCAGGAACTCTTCCACCTCGTCCATTTCAGTATTAAAGTCCATGGTAGCACACGACACGACACCACACTGACAACTAACAAATCTCGGCAACACTGGCAATTAACAAACCTCTGTAATATGTTCATGTTCGTTTCATTTCAAAGGTTTCAAAGATTCATTCGAACCAGTTATATCTTTCCTGTTCGGCTTATGAAACAATCACAAAAATAAACAATCACAGTTGCGCAATACTACATCTATTGGAACTAACCTTTATCTAGGAATTGATAAAAGATAAAGACAAATTGCGCATTACAGCAATAACGAATGTGTGGTCATTTCAAACTAGGTTCATTCGAATGGGTAGTCATCTTAAACTAGGTTATCCGCTCATGCCCTTTCTTTCGTGCATCTATTGGAACTAACATTTTTCTAGGAAATGATAAAAGATAAAGACAAAAATTGCGCATTAGAGCAATAACGAATGTCAATCAAAATTATAAATTTACGGAATAGGCTACTCACCAGTTATATCTTTCCTGTTCGGTTTATGAAACAATCACAAAAATAAACAATCACAGTCGCGCAATACTACATCTATTGGAACTAACATTTATCTAGGAAATGATAAAAGATAAAGACAAAAATTACGCATTACAGCAATAACGAATGTGTAGTCATTTCAAACTAGGTTCATTCGAATGGGGAGTCATCTCAAACTAGTTTCAATCGAATGGGGAGTCATCTCAAACGGGTGGGGAGTCGTCTGAAACTAGTTTCAAGTGACGGGGAGTCGTCTGAACCTAGGTTGATCTGACTGGGGGAGTCTTTTGAAACGGGGAGTCACTTGAACCGGCTACACCGGCTTTGTAATCCTTTGTATATATATATATATATATATGTATATATATATATATATATACATATATGTATTATATGTATATACATATGTGTGATTGTTTGTGTGTGTGTGTGTGTATGTGTGTGCGTGTGTATGTATGTGCGTGCGTGTGTGTGCGTTTGCGTGTGTGTGTATGTGCGTGTGTGTGTTTGTGTGTGTGTGTGTATGTGTGTATGTGTGTGTGTGTGTGTGTGTGTGTGTTTGTATATATGTGCGTAATTCTGAGAAATGGTGTTTCCTCTTATGAGCAGGGATGTACAGCATAGAAGGATTTGGATATTTCCTTTCCTCTACTTAAGTGTAATCCACTGTCAAGCGCTATTACTTGAGATGTTACAGAAGTATGACAGTTCAGTATACATTTTGTGTAAAGGTTTACGTGCAGGGTACACAGAATCTAATGCATTTAATGAATCAAACTCAACAAAATGCTCATATCTTCCATTGGATGTCATCGCTATGTCTTAGAAGAGGTGAGATATAATGGCGTTGTTTTTTCTTTTCGGCACAAACGAAAGATGTGTTGGGTACTGTCTGGGTGACAAACGGAGACACTTCAGAAGTTACACCACATGGAGAGAGCCAGGTCTTTTTTGTCCATAAATTGTTTGGTGGTGCCTGTGAAACCCTGTCCCAAGTTTGATAGAATCTTATTGATTAATAGCAAATTTGAAAAAAAAAGAAAGATAAATAGATGAAGGAGGAAAACCGAATCAATTTTTTTTATTTTTTCCTTTTTCTAGGATGCGTTTAGATCATTATTCTTATTGTGATAAAGATTTGTTAGAAAATGGAGGGATGATTTTTTTTGTTGGGAGTACGATACGTGTGACTTTCGGAATGACGAAAACGGGAAAAAAATGAAGTCTACAATATTGACGAAGAATGGCTGACGACAAGGAATTATGCTGAGGATTGTGGAAAGATGAACACATATGCACTTTTCTTTTGTTATATTAAATTCATTAGATTTAATATAACAGTAGAATATCAAGAAAAGTCTCAATCATTCGAGGAAAGGTAATTAGTTAACTGACTGCTCAGAAATCGTCCACGAACTGATCATGGTGAGTCATGTGTTCAGTCTTGTTTGCTGATATCGTGATGGATTGTATGCTTGTATGTGTGTGTGTGTGTGTGTGTGTGTGTGTGTGTGTATGTGTGTGTGTGTGTGTGTGTGTGTCAGTGAAGGACAAAATATAATTTTAGAAAGGGATACCGAACAGAATGTCAGTGAAGGCCAAAATATCATGATAGGATGTAATGTCGCTAGAGGACGAAATGTCACATTAGGATGTAATGTCATAGGACAAAATGTCGCAATGGGATGTAATGACAGTGGAGGACAAAAGATCACGATAGGAAGTAATGATAGTGGAGAACAAAATATCACGATAGGATGTAATGATAATGGAGGAGAAAATATCACGGTAGGATATAATGTCAGTGAAGGACAAAATATAATTTTAGGAAGGGATACCGGACTGAATGTCAATGAAGGCCAAAATATCAAGATAGGATGTAATGTCAGTGGAAGACAAAAGATCACGATGGGATGTAATTATAGTGGAGGAAAAAATATCATGTACTTTAATGCTCGTAGTATTAGGAACAAATTTCAAGAAATACAGGCGTATGTCAAAAGCGAAAATCCCGATATGATAGGAATAACTGAGACATGGTTAAATGGTACAGAGTTCGAAGCTGAATTTAATATTGCGGGATTTAAACACTTTCATCAGGATAGAAACCACAAGAAAGGTGGGGGTGTTCTATTGTACGTTAAAAACAATGTTCATGCTTGTGTTTTAGAGAAAGTGAAACAGGATGCATATGATAGTTTGTGGGTTGAGTTAACCCAAACAAATGGACAAAAAATGAATATAGGTGTAATATATAGGCCAAAGACATTATCATTAGCAGACGACCAACTGTTATTTCAAGAACTGTCTAGTTTCTGCAACCGGGATTTATTGATAATGGGTGATTTCAATTTTACTGACATTGATTGGATGACCCTTGAACATGGTCATATAGGTAGTCGCTTGATTGATTTTCTTGGTGACAATTACTTAATTCAGCATGTAAAAGAGCCCACAAGATATGGAAACTTACTCGATCTTTTGATCACTAGCCGCGAAAGCATGGTAACTGATGTAGAAGTCGGTGAATCTGTTGCAAATAGCGATCACAACTTAGTTAGATTCAAACTCCTAAACAATTTTAGAATAGATACTTGTGTTTCTAAAATACCCGATTTCAGTAAAGCTCAGTTCATAGGACTACGTCAGGAGCTTCAGCTTACAGATTGGGAGGCAAAATTAAACGAAAAACCTGTAGATCAGATGTGGG
>NC_134813.1:44430565-44433065 GCF_046742065.1 Oratosquilla oratoria | reverse complement strand
GGAGATGTGTCTTGAAAGAGAGTTGATGATAGCAAATACAGTGTTTAGGAAGAAAGTCAAGCATAAGTACACATGGGACAGGGTGGTGGATGGAAGGGTGGCAGATAGAGCGTTAATGGACTATATAGTGGTGACCAGGAGTATGGTAGGAAGAGTTAGGGATGTACATGTCTCTTAGCGCTCCGTCTCATGCTTCTTGCCAGTTTACACTTTCTGGCTTCCATGGCTACGCCCTCGGATAGAATCTCTTTAAAAACATGAACGGGCTTTAGGCATGTTCCTTGAGCTTCCTATGTGTTTTTTGGGACAAGAATTGGGCTTTTCTATTGGTTTCTACTTTCGAAGGGATTTTCAATGGTCCCATTATCGAAAGTTTCCTTTGGCTCGTACAAAGGATCTTGTTTCATGAAGATGCCGGCAAAGGTCACCTTCTGTTTGGTCTCAGGCAGTGTGGGCTGCGTCTCTTTGATAGGGCCTCGGGTACGACTGGAACCACACCCATTGCAACTACGAAACCAATTTCCAGCATGGTCGGAGTGCTGGAGGCCATCCTCCTCTTGGCCTTCTTGAGGACGCTGACGATGTTTAGGCCGAAGGTCATTTCTAATTTTCTAATCCACCGCCGACCTTCTTCTGCCTTCGAAATAGCTTTTGGGTCTATGCTTGACATATTGAATATATCAGTTTATTGCTTTGTCAATCGGTGGGCACATAAAACACTTACATTAACATACACACTTGTGCTCATTCCAACACATATAAAAGTATATGTATACATATAACCGTGTAGTTAATGAATGGAATAAACTTCCTGCAGAAAGAGTGCAATGTAGTTCAGTTCGAAGCTTTAAGAATCATTTAGATAAATAAATATGTAAGCAAGATGCTGTAATGACTATCGTTTATTTGATATTATTTGTTTAATTGTTTTGTTATTATTTGTCTGTTTGTTTATTATAATTTGCTTTACTGTCATTTATTACCAGTTCTATGTCAATTCATTATTATTTACTATTTATCTGTTTGTTTGTTATTTAACTATACCTATGCATTTATGTATTTTATTCATTATTTACATTATTATAGTTATTTATTTATTTATCTATTTATTTATCATTATTATGATTTTTTTCGCATTCGACCTAGATATGGAACCAAAATGTCTCCTGTCGGCATGCGCCGCCTTTTTAATCCTTTGTATAGATATATATATATATATATATATATATATATATATATATATATGTGTGTGTGTGTGTGTGTGTGTGTGTGTGTGTGTGTGTGTGTGTGTGTGTGCGTATGTGTGCGTGTGTGTGTGTGTGTGTGTGTATGTGTGTGCGTGCGTGTGTGTGTATGTGTGTGTGTGTGTGTGTGTGTGTGTGTGTGTGTGTGTGTGTGTGTGTGTGTATGTGTTTGTATATATATGAGTAATTTTGAGAAATGGTGTGTCCTCTTATGAGTAAGGATGTACAGCATACGAGGATTTGGATATTTCCTTTCCTCTATTTAAGCGTAATCCACTGTGAAGCGCTATTACTTGAGATGTCACAGATGTATGACAGTTCAGCATACATTTTGTGCAAAGGTTCACGTGCAGGGTACACAGAATCAAATGCATTTAATGAATCAAACTCAACAAAATGCCCATATCTTCCATTGGATGCCATCGGTGTGTCTTAGAAGAGGTGAGATATAATGGCGTTGTTTTTTCTTTTCGACACAAACGAAAGATGTGTTGGGTACTGTCTGGGTGACAAACGGAGACACAACAGAAGTTACACCACATGGAGAGCGAGGTCTTTTTTGTCCATAAATGGTTTGGTGGTGCCTGTCCCAAATTTGACACAATGTTATTGATTAATAGCAAATTTGAAAAAAAAAAAAAAAAATAGATGAAGAAGGAAACTTGAATCAATTTTTTTATGATTTCCTTTTTCTAGGATGCGTTTAGATCATTGTTCTTATTGTGATAAAAAAAAATTAGAAAATGGAGGGATGATTTTTCTTTGTTGGGAGTACGATACGTGTGACTTTCGGAATGACGAAAACGGGAAGAAAAAATGAAGTCTACAATAGTGACGAAGAATGGCTGACGACAAGTAAGGAATTATACTGAGGATTATGGAAAGATGAACACATATTCACTTTTCTTTTGTTATATTAAATTCATTAGATTTAATATAACAGGAGAACATCAAGAAAAGTCTCAATCATTCGAGGATAGGTAATTTGTTAACTGACTGCTCAGAAATCGTCCACCAACTGATCATGGTGTTCAGTCATGTGTTCAGTCTTGCTTGCTGATATCGTGATGGATTGTATGCTTGTGTATTCACTTGGTCTTTGGATCACGTGTTGGACTCGTGATCGACAGCTATTTTCCTCCTGAAAGAGAGCTCAGAGCTCGTACGTCCGATCTATGGGTAATGCTATGACCTTACACACACGAGAGTTAGAGTAACGACCCGAAGCCCAGCTGTACCGAAATAATTTCGGCCCT
>NC_134813.1:44423065-44425565 GCF_046742065.1 Oratosquilla oratoria | reverse complement strand
AATATCCTTTGGACGAGCCAAAGGAAACTTTCGATAAAGGGGCCATTGAAAACCCCTTCGAAAGTAGAAACCAAGGGAGAAGCCCAATTCCCGTCCTCTATAACACAAAGGAAGCCCATGGATCATGACTATAGCCCGCTCATGTTTTTAAAGAGATTCTATTCGAGGGCAAGGCCATGGAAGCCAGAAAGTGTAATCTGGCAAGAAGCATGAGACGGTGCGCAAAGAGAGGTCTGCTGAAGCCTCCAAGACCTCTCGAGGAGCAGCCAAGGACATGCTCTTTCCCATGTTCCTGCTCCAAGTTCCAAGAAAAGTAGCTCGAAATAGAGGAACTAAACGAGCGAATTTCGTACAGGCTCGGGGAACGATACTTGTATAACTACTATTACCTCCCCGAGCCTCAGGACAACAAGGAAGTCCCACAGGAAGCGACGAGCGCCGTGGGTCAAAAGGATCGCTGCGACTGTCCAGATTCTTGTTTCTGCCAGGAGGCAAGAAAGAAAAAGCCCTTCAACATTGAAAAGTACTACGATGGCGTTCCCTACTATCTACGGAACGTCACAGTACGTAGGTTCGGGGCAAATAACAGGCACAGGAAACAAGGAGTGCTCCGTCAGTCCGAGGGCCGTCAGAGACAGTGCCTCATTAAGCGGTGGCTAAAGCTTCTCGAGGGAATCAGAAAGAAACGCTGGTTCTCTCGTTTGCTGAAGAAATTCGAAGCCTGTTGTAAACCAAAACAATGAGTAGCCCGTAAAGCTCATTGAGAAGGCGTAATAAAGCCCAAAATATGACATATTCAAGCCCAAAGTGTGACACACTCAAGCCCAAAATATAATATAATGAAACAAATAAAAGCCTCATTAGAATTTGTACACTAATTGGTGTCCACACGCAAGCCATTACATGTGTGTGTGTGTGTATGTATTCGTATAAGTTCGTCTATATTTTTTGAAATGCATTTAGGAGCTACCAAATCGTAAACTTTCACCCTTTCTTGTTCTGCCTTTTTATTTTTTGTTATAACCACAAATTTATAAGTTCAATTATGTAATTGGGCCCTTGACTGAAGGAATTTTTGACCGGCTGAAACTCCATTGAGTCCTGAATCGGTCCCTTGATGAGTAAAATCGTCTGGCGTCATCTGGATGACAGGTGTTTTGTAAAGGCCTAATATGTATGTATATATATATAAATATATATATATATATTTGTATATATTTATATATATATATATATATATGTGTGTGTGTGTGTGTGTGTGTGTGTGTGTGTGTGTGTGTGTGTGTGTGTGTGTGTGCGTGCGCTTCGGGTCGTTACTCTGACTCTCGTGGGCGGGGAGTTGGGTGTGTGTGTGTGTGCAAGGTCATAGCATTACCCATAGATCGGACCTACGAACTCTGAGCTCTCTTCCAGGAGGGAAATAGCTGTCGATCACGAGTCCAACACGTGATCCAAAGACCAAGTGAAAACACACACACACACACACACACACACACACACACACACACACACACACACACACACACACGCACACACGCACACACGCACGCACGCACGCACGCACGCACACACACACACACACACACACACACACACACACACACACACGCACACACACACACACACACACACGCGCACGCACGCACGCACACACACACGCGCGCGCGCGCACACACACGCGCACACACACACGCATAGACGCACAGACGCACACACACAGACGCCCGCACGCACGCACGCAGGCACGCACGCACGCACGCACCCACGCGCACACACACACACACACACACACACACACACACACACACACACACACACACACACACACATACAGCGTGTGGACACCAATTAGTGTACAAATTCTAATGAGGCTTTTATTTGTTTCATTATATTATATTTTGGGCTTGAGTGTGTTACACTTTGGGCTTGAATGTGTCATATTTTGGGTCTTATTACGCCTTCTTAATGAGCTTTACGGGCTATTCATTGTTCTGGTTTGCAACAGGCTTCGATTTTCTTCAGCAAATGAGAGAACCAGCGTTTCTTTCTGATTCTTTTGAGAAACTTTAGCCACCGCTTAATGAGGCACTGTCTCTGACGGCCCTCGGACTGACAGAGCATTCCTTGTGTCCTTTGCCTGTTATTTGCCCCGGCCCTACGTACAGTGACGTTCCGTAGATAGTAGGGAACGCCGTCGTAGTACTTTTCAATGTTAAAGGGCTTTTTCTTGCTTGGCTTCTGGCAGAAACATGAATCTGGGCAGTCGCAGCGATGCTTTTGACCGACGGCGCTTGCTGCTTCCTGGGCGACTTCCTTATTGTCCTAAGGCTCGGGGAGGTAATAGTAGTTATACAAGTATCGTTCCCCGAGCCTGTACAAAATTTGCTCGAATAGTTCCACTGTTTCGCTCTGATTTTCTCTGAACTTGGCGCAGGAACATGTCCTTGGCTGCTCCTCCAGAGGTCTTGGAGGCTTCTGCAGACCTCTCTTTGCGCTCCGT
>NC_134813.1:44408065-44410565 GCF_046742065.1 Oratosquilla oratoria | reverse complement strand
ATTTATATGCTCCTGTTATTCTGTTTTTGCTTTTTCCAAATTCCATTATACTACACTTTTTTGTATTGAACTCCATCTCCCATTTTCTACTCCATTCTTGTACCTTATTTAGATCTCTCTGTAGTGATTCACAATCTTCTTCAGTTTTCACTCTTTTCAGTAGTTTTGCATCATCTGCAAAGAAGCTCATATAGCTTTCTATTCCTTCATCCATATCATTAATATATATAGCAAACATTATTGGGGCCAGAACTGTTCCCTGCGGAACACCGCTTATTACTTCATCCCATTTTGAGTGTTGGTTTCTTATCACTACTCTCATTTTTCTTTCTTGCAAAAAGTCCTCCATCCAATTTAGTAGTTTGCCCTGTATTCCTCCTTCAGTTTCTAATTTCTTAAGCAACTTCTTATGCGGTACTTTGTCAAAAGCTTTCTTTAGATCTAAAAATGCACAGTCCGCCCATCCATCTATTTCTTGTATTATATCTATTAGCCTTGAATAGAAACATAATAAATTGGTGACGCATGATCGTCCTTGTCTGAATCCAAATTGCCTTGGATTTAACACTTTGTTTTTTTCTAAATATTTTACCCATCTACTTTTGATAATTCTTTCACAAATTTTTGCTATTGTACTTGTTAGAGAGACTGGTCTATAGTTGGTAGGTTCTTCTTTATTTCCTCCTTTGTATATAGGTACTATATTTGCTTTTTTCCAATCTTCTGGAACTTTTCCTTCTTTCAAGGAACTATTTAATATGCTATGTATTTTGTCTGCCAGTTCATTCCTGCATTCTTTCAGTATCCAGTTTGCTATTTCATCTGGTCCATGCGATTTTCTGACATCAAGATTATTCAAGTGTGTTAATATTTCATTCTTTGTTACTTCTATTTCTTCCATAGGGGGGACTTTCTCTTTCCATTCGTTCTCTTCAGGTTGTATGTTCTCCCTTGTAAACACTGATTTAAAATGTTTGTTCATAATTTCCGCCATTTCCATTTCCTCAGTGTATTCAACTCCCTCCTGTCTTAATTTCTCCAAGTCTTGTTTGTTTTTCAGTTTATTGTTTACAAATCTGTAGAATAGTTTCGGTTGATCTTTACACTTTTCTATGATATCTTTTTCATATTTTCTCTTTTCCTCTCTGCACGTTTGTACATATTCATTTCTATAACCGGTATATATTTTCCATTTTTCAGGTCTGTCTTTTTTCCATCTGGTCCAGGCTTTGTCTCTTTTGTCTTTTAGCTCCCTACAACTTTTGTTGTACCAGCATTTTACATATTCTTTTTCTTGTTTTTGTCTTGGGACATACTTTTCCACTCCTTTTTTGTAAATTTTTGTCAAAATATTCAATTTCTCTTCTACTGTTGTTTCTTCTTTGTATATTTCTTCCCAGTTTTCCTTTTGAAATAATTATCTTATTTTATCAAAGTTTGTTTTTTCATACATCATTCTTCCTTTTCTATATTGTTCATTTCTTTTCATATATTTTTCTTCATTAAGTTCCAGTTCAATCAATATGTGGTCACTTTTACTTATTGGTGTTTTATATTCAATTTTGTCCACTATTCTAGGTTCGGATGTAATTACTAGGTCTAGTTTCGATGGCTCTTCTTCATTTCTATACCTAGTGTTCTCCTGTATCCATTGTGTCATTGTATGGTCAGTAACCATCTCGAGTAGAGCGTTTCCCCATGAGCCGTCTCCACCCTTTACTGTCATTTCTTCCCAGCAGATTTCTTTGCAATTAAAGTCGCCCATCATAACTATTTTTCCTCCCTCTTCCATTATCTTGTTTAATGTTATCTTTGTGTCCTCTAACATACTTTTATGTTCACTCTCTTCCCATGAGGCTGTTTTTGGGGGCACATAATTTATCACAAACTTTCTGTTCTTCTTATCTCTATCTTCTACTTCCATCATTATCATCTCTACTGTATTCTTTCCATATGTGACACACTTCACGTTTATATCCCTCTTAGTCAGGAACATAACTCCACCCCCTTCCTTTTTCACTCTGTTTCTAATCCAATAATTATATGCATCATGTCCTACACTGTTGGGTGGTAGTGGACCTTTTAATTTTGTTTCTACAATTCCCATTATGTCTGGTTCTTTTTCTTTCAAATAATCATTCAGTTCATTCAATCCTGTTATTAATCCATCTATATTTGTGTAAGACACTCTTAGTTTTCTGCCACTTCCATTGTGTTCTCTGTTTCCCTTTTGTTTTTCTCTTGTATGTCGACTTTCTTTAGTTTCATATTCACTACTCTCCAATAGAATCTCTCTTTTTCTGACTCCGTTCTTATCTCGTTTTTTTCCTTTGCTTCAAGTCTTTTTCTGTTTTTCTTCCTCTCTTTCCTCTTTATTCATTTCCCCTTTTTATCCATACCTTTTTATATTGTTCACTTGTTGCTAGTATCCCTGTTTTGGATAAGATATTCTCAGCCGTAGTTTGTGACCTGAATTTAATCTTAATTGGTCTGGTCTTGT
>NC_134813.1:44380565-44385565 GCF_046742065.1 Oratosquilla oratoria | reverse complement strand
AAGCAACCCTGGAGAGGTCATTAAGTGCTTGATGCATTTTTTCATGAAAACTAATTAATCATCCATAAATCATGATAGCAGTTTATTATTCAGCAGTCAAGTTAGGTGATTTGTTATCAGATAATCGTGAAAGATATCTTTTTTATAATTCTATTGGGTAATTATCTATCCAGTATCTATGATAAGTGACTAAATATCCAGTTAGCAAAATAATTAATTAACCATCCAGTAAACATGATAGGTGACTAGTTATCCATAACACAACAAACTAGTGGTTATCCCGTTAATCATAATATACAAATCACTATTCAGTAATCATGAGATAGCATTGATTAGTATGTGCTGGTGACATAGAGAGAGAGAGAGAGAGAGAGAGAGAGAGAGAGAGAGAGAGAGAGAGAGAGAGAGAGAGAGAGAGGGGGGGGGAGAGGGAGAGAGATGAAGGAGGAATGTAAAATTGTAGAGGAAAAAAGCCTAACGAGAGAAAAAAGTAAATAAAACGAGAAGAAAACATACATACATACATACATACATACATACATACATACATACATACATACATACATACATACATACATACATACATACATATATACATACATACATACATACATACATACATACAGTACATACATACATACATACATACATACATACATACATACATACATACATACATACATACATACGTACATATGTACATACGTACATACGTATATAGGTACATACATACATATATACATATACCAAAGGCTTTTACCCTTATAAGGGAAGTAGCCAAAAAAACAAAGGCATAGAAACCACTCCCACCCATTCCATCCTCTACATAATCCACTCCCCTCTACCCTCTTCCCCCCATCTTATCTTAGCACCTCCTGGATGACGGGTCATCCCTGTATCTCTATGGGATATTATTCTACTTGTAGAGATATCTATATATATAAGCCCACCCGTGGGTATTATTCAGCTTGGAAGACGTCCTATCTGTAATCAGTAGGACTAGGCAACCTGAGTCTTCAAATACAGAAAGAAGGTGAGAGGCTATGCCAGAAGGAACGTAGCTGCGGCCGAAGCCGTCACCTTTGTCCTATTATGCGATTTACGGATTTTGATGCAAACAACAGTCACTGGGAATTGGAGAGAAGTGCGAGACTCGAAAACCCACCTAAACGAATGCGAGACCAGCACGCTTCCCATTACGCCACCAGCGCACTCGAAATACAGAAACTTACAACATCAAATATGTTTGGGTCATAAATCAATATATTTTACTCATTTCAGGGCAATTCCTTCACGCAGTCCAAGACTTGATGTCCTGTAGTTCTTTTAGTACGGTGAAGGGTGGAATGTGTCCGGGTGGAATTTATTTATTATTATTTTTATCATTATAATTTTTATTTATCTATTTATTTATTTATTTATCTATCTATTTATCATTATCATATATATTTTTTCGCATCCGACCTAGTTATGGACCAAAAGGTCTCCTGTCGGCATGTTCCTCCTTTGTAATCCTTCGTAATTCTTTGTGTGGGGTCGGGGTGAGTTGTTGTCAGGTAAGGATGGGACTCATTTTCGGTTACTCTTAACAAAAGTACTTGATAAATGAGTGGAAAAGAGGACTTGTAGTCGAATGGTCAGTAATATAGTGTTCCTACTCCAACCTGCGTTTCTATACCACCTTTTTCACTCAATTGTCTAATATTTTCTGCAACTTGATAAATCTTTAAAACAAGCAAAACGTTGTAATAATAATGGCTCCGACCTCTCGTTTAGATGGATTTGATAAAACTGTAGCAAGAGGAACGTCTTATAATCTCCGCCCTCACATGGTATTTCTTTTGACAAACTTATCGGCAACTGCCAATTACACACAAAAATATCTAGATACTGACACAGAATAACATCTTTTCAACCACAATTCACTTTTAATTTCATGCCATCGCAGTTGAGACTGACGAGGAGCTCGAAGGAAGCATATATTGGAAATTGAAACGTGGTCAAGCCGAGGACTTGAACTCAGCTCGGATATGACAAAGTGTCAGTGACTTAACCCATTGCGTTATCAAGAGAGATATAAGTTTAGCATAATTTTCTTATATTTATATGCTCGAGCTACATACACATACACGAATTTTTGCTTTCAACTTACCTCCGCCATGCGATGGCATGGAATTAAAAGTGAATTGTGGTTGGAAAGATGCTAATCTGTTCACAGGGAACTATCAGTGTATGTATAATTATTGACACAGAAGAACAACTCCCATACCAACAAGATCTTCTCTCACTCTGCATCAGGTGTCCATTACACTTCCTCCCTCATTCCACTTCCCTGATACTTCTCTTCCTCATCCTTTTTATCTTCCCCTTTCTCTTACTTTTTCTCCTTCTCCTCTTCCTTCTCCTTTTTCACTTTCTTCTCCTACTCCTGTTTCGCTTCATTCTCTTCCTACTCTTCCTCCTCATATCTCTCCTCTTTCACTTCATCCTTCTCTTACTCTTTCTCCTAATATTTTTTCTCTTCCACCTCCTCCTCCTCCTCCTCCTCCTCCTCTTCCTTCTTCTTTTCCTCCTTTTCGTCAAATTCCTCCATTCCTTCTCAAATTCCTTTATTTTGGTCCACCACCCCGACTTCCTCCACTTCCTCATCTTCTTCATCTCATCTGCCTCCTCCTTCTTTTCTTCCTCCTACTCCTCCTCCTCTTCCAATCTTCTCCCTTCTTTCTCACCCGCTTCTTTTCCCTCTTCATCTACATTCTTCTCTTTTTCTTCCATCCTCTTTCATTTGATCCTGTCTTCACCACCACCAAATCTGCTTCCTCAACCGTTTATTTCTTCGTCTCTATCTCTCTCTCTCTCTCTCTCTCTCTCTCTAACTCTCTCATTCTCTCTCTCTCTTTCTCTCTCTCTCTAACTCTCTCATTCTCTCTCTCTCTTTCTCTCCCTTTCTCTCTCTCTTTCTCTCTCTTTCTCTCTGTCTCCCCCCTCCCTCTCTCTCTCTCTCTCTCTCTCTCTCTCTCTCTCTCTCTCTCTCTCTCTCTCTCTCCCTCTCTATTTTTCTTTCTCTCTCTTATACTTAACCATAGATTTCTTCCATGATATGCTTCAAGAATGTGGCAGGAACAGAGCAATCGACATACTTTATATCGACTTCCAGAAAGCCTTTGATAAGGTACCTCATAAAAGGTTAATGTTAAAAGTTTGAGCCATGGGTATTAGAGGAGCAGTGTTAAATTGGATTAAAGCCTGGTTGAAAGATAGAAGATAGCGTGTAGTTATTAATGGGGCATCGTCTAGCTGGTCTCCAAGGATCTATATTAGGTCCGCTCTTCTTCATCATTTATATCAATGATATAGATGTTGGAATTGTGAGCTACATAGCTAAGTTTGTGGATGACACAAAGTTGGAACAAATGTCGCAGCACCTGAAAGTGTAGAAATTCTTAGGTCAGAGAAAGTGGAAGAGTGGTCTGAGAAGTGGCTGATGCCATTTAATCTGGGTAAGTGCAAGATCATGCATATCGGGCACGCAAACAAGAATGCAGATTATTCTCTTCTGGGTCATGGCATAGCAAGTACAGAACAGGAAAAAGGTTTGGATGTCTTGATTAGCAGCGAACTCAAGTCCTTAAAATAGTGTGTAGATGTAGAAAAGAAAGCACAAAAGCTTTTAGGTTACTTTAGAAAATAGTTTCGTTACCGGAACCTAGAAATAGTCTTGACGCTTTACATTTCTCTAGTTCGTTCCCCATCCGGAATACGCCGTCCAGTTCTGGTCGCCGAACTTGAGGATGGACGTGCAGAGGCTAGAACGCGTTTAGGCACGAGCAACGAAACTTATTCCCGCCACTGGATACATGGACTACCAGAGGCGTCTCAAGGCTTTGGATCTCTTTTCTCTAGAAACCAGGAGATTGCGAGGACAGTTATTAGAGGTTTTCAAGATACTTCAAGGGATTGATAACATTAACTATCGACATCTCTTTAATTTGAACGTAAATGCCACTCGTAATTATGGATGGAAGCTCAGTCCCCCTCGTTACTTGGTTGAACAGTTCAAAAGACGGTTAGACAAGGTGCTACACACATTGGTGTAAGTACTAAAGTGAAGCTCCCAGTAACCTTTTAACGGTACCTCCTTGGTATGGGTTGCAAAACCTTTTGAGGCACTGAGATTACTTGTAACTCCTTGTAACTCTCTCTCTCTCTCTCTCTCTCTCTCTCTCTCTTTCTCTCTCTCTCTCTCTCTCTCTCTCTCTCTCTCTCTCTCTCTCTCTCTCTCTCTCTCTCTCTCTCTCTCTCTCTCTCTCTCTCTCTCTCTCTCTCTCTCTCTTTCCTACCCCCACTCTCTCTCTCTCTCTCTCTCTCTCTCTATTTGTCTGTATGTGACAGTAAAAAGGATATGGAAATCGCACAAATCTGAATGCAAAAAAAAAAAAAAAAAAAGAAAGAAAGAAAAAAAAAAAAAAAAAAGGCTGATTCATCATTCGCTCTCCAGGATTCGTAGCGAAGGAATTGCTGAGTTTCGTCGACGTGCAGCGCCAGGGAGGGGGTAGGGGGGTAGGTTGGGGGAGGTAGGGGGAAAGGGGGAAGGGGAAACCGCAGAACCTTTCTTCGGGGGGGGGGTAGCGGGGGGAAGGGGAACAGCAGAACCCCCCCTCTGCTCCTTTACCCTTTGCTTGAACTGCTAACCTCCCTCAGTTCTCCCCCCCTCGTTCTCTTCGTGAGCTTCCAGTGTTCCATCCTGCCCTGTCCGTTCTCAGAAAGCTCTTGGAAATGCACTTTGCCACTCAAACCCTGAGTCTTCGACGTCGAAGAGAGACACTGAAGGTTCTTCGCACCGATTACGTTTTTTGGAAATTCTTTCGGAAATTTTGGAACGAAGAGACGGGTGGTTTGAATTCGCCGTCATTATACAACATGGAAAGGATACGAAAGAGGGGAGAGATGAGGGTGAGGGAGGAGCGGTTGAGGGTGAGGGGTGGAGGTAGAGAGGAACT
>NC_134813.1:44367991-44370491 GCF_046742065.1 Oratosquilla oratoria | reverse complement strand
CAGAAGACCATTATCTCCAATGGAGAGTATCTAACTTTGAGATGAAGAGTATCGTCTGAAAGTTGGAAGCTGTAGTCTAATAATTCTGGAATCCTGACTGACTGAGGCTTTCAGCTTGGGAGACTAAGAAATCGATCATGGAACAAGAGTAACGAGAACTTTCCGACGAACTCCCTCAAGAACTTGACCGAAGTGCACAAAAAGTGAAGACACATTTAGTTCGGAGGTTCCTTCATGGCGACTTCGGGATCCTGCACCTCGCGAAGAAGAAGCGAGTGGGCCGAGGAGACGGCCCACAAGAAGACCAGCGTCGAGCTTAAGAGACACCGACTTACTGGTATAAGGCGATTCCTCATCCATTGAGCTTGTGAACAGGCACTTTTATGCGGCCTGAAATGGGGTCTCGATCGACGGAAATCTCTTTCAAGTAGAAGTCTGTCCTTGGCTCGCTGCAGGGACCGAGGCTGGTTTTGCTCCAGACGTCTCAGCCTTGTGGATTCGAGAGACTTCTTTGCAGTTCTTAGTTTCTCGAGGACCAGGTACCCAAAGGATTTGCAGTGGTTCTGGCGGGAGACCCAGAACGAAATTTTACAAATCTAATTGGGAAATGGTGATTACATACTTGATGAGCTACGTCACTGCACATATATCTTTCAGCATCTTCGGTGTGAAATGACCCAAGGATTGTGTGCAAAACACGTTCCAAGACTTAGATTCATGACGTCAGACCAAGTGGAACCTCACAAAGTCCCTGGCAAGAGAGAGGAACCTTGTCTCCTCGTTTGAAGAGAGAGAGAGAGAGAGGGGGGGGGAGGAGGGAGGGAATGCAGAATTGTTAAATAAACAGAGGCCTTGAATGACTTCTCAAATGTTTGTGACTGCAGTTGTGTTAGCACTGCACTTGCTGGTTACTCTTGGACAGAATAAGCTTGGGAATAATGGGCCAAAGACGAGGAACAGTTACAAGGTGTTGTGGTCGACAATAAATTACAATTAATCTCAAAGCAAGAGACCTTTCGGTTCATAACAGAATTGAACAAAGGGAAAATAAATTGTAGAGGAATAAATCAATTAGTTAACAAACCAATCAATAAATTGGTATATAAATAGGTAAATACATAATAAGGCAAAAAGATAGATAAGTGAATAAATAAACAGATCTAATACCAAATAAAAAAAAAATCATATCTGCCCGTTTCCGCCGGAAATCCCTCAAGGGGACACATCCCCTCCGGCCCCTGATTGGCTGAGAGAGTGGTGACATCATGGCAACAGAAACGAATTATTGGCCAAGAGTGGTGACATCACTGCACCGGAGACGACTGATTGACCGAGAATGGTGACGTCACTGCAACGGAGACGACTGATTGACCGAGAGTGGTGACGTCACGGCAACAGAGACGACTGATTGGCTGCGAGCGGTGGCATCACGGCAACGAAGACGACTGATTGGCTGCGAGCGAAGCGAGCTCTCCCGAAGGTCCGAGCCCTTGCGTAGCGGGATCAGACACAGCCCGTTGCTCGTAGATAAATATATAAATAAATAAACTAATAAAATAGATAGATAATCAGTCAATAATTAGATGAGTAACTGATCAAAAGTAAGGAAATAAAAAATCAATTCCGTCTTTGTAAGCTGATAATGGTGTTGACTGGTTTTGTTGTGTTTTTTGCCAACTCTACCAAAGAAACAATTCAGGAGTACTAGTGCACGCTCGCACATTTGGAAGAGTAACCCATTGTCTTTTTTTAAACTCAAAAACAATGAGAAGAAGAGATTTACATCACTTGATAGACGAGAGGGAAAGGGAAGAAAAACAGACGAAAGGAGGAATTGGCAAAAAGGAAAAGGGAGGCAAAAGAAGATGATACAGGTGAGAGGAGAAGATGGCGAAGAAGAATAGAAAAAAGGGATATTAAGACCGGAATGAGAGGGGAAAAGGGGAAATAAATTTATAAAAAAAGAAGAAAGAAAATGAGGAAGAGGGCAGGGAAACAGGGAGAAGTTACGAAGCAGGAGAGAGAGAGAGAGAGAGAGAGAGAGAGAGAGAGAGAGAGAGAGAGAGAGAGAGAGAGAGAGAGAGAGAGAGAGAGAAGGGGGAATGATTGGGAATTGGCAGCAATCCGAGTTTTTTATAGTAAATCTTCGTAGTTAGCTTTTGTAATTTTTTTTTTTGTAGTTCGTTAGGTGTACTATAACGTATATTCATCAAAGGAGCTTCTGAAGAGGAACTGTGAGAAAGAAAGAACAAGAAGATGGAAGAAGTTAAGGAGGAGGAGAAAGAAGAAGAGGAGGAGAGGAGGAATATGCTTCACGGAAAGAGTAGACTATGAAGAGGAGAAGCGGGTAAAGAGGAATGAAAGGGTGAATGAGTGAGGAGAAGGAATAGATGACGAGAAGGGAAGGAAGGGGTAGGGGGCATGGAAACTAGAATGGCAAGAGAAGAGAGACAAGGACCACGGGAAGGGCAGACTCCTTTCATACCCGGTGGTACATTTC